>NC_053025.1:134655675-134936618 GCF_003073215.2 Triticum urartu | reverse complement strand
CACCGAACGGACGGTGCCTCCGCGTTCAACACACGTACGGAACGGATGACGTCTCCTCCTTTCTTGATCCAGCAAGGGGGGAAGAGAGGTTGATGAAGATCCAGCAGCACGACGGCGTGGTGGAGGATGCAGGGCGTCACAGTAGCAGGGCTTCGCCTATACTACGAGAGAGAGACGTAACGGGGAGAGAGGAAGCACCAAAGGCTGAGGTATGAAATCCCTCCTCTCCCCCACTATATATAGGAGGGCCAAGGGGGGTGGTGCGCAGCCTAGGAGATCCAATCTCCTAGGTGCGGCGGCCAGGGGAGGGTTTCCCTCCCCCCCCAAGGCACCTCGGGGTGCCTTCCACCACTTGGACTCCTCCGTGGTGGAAACCCTAGGCGCATGGGCCTAGTAGGGCTGGTGCCCTTGGCCCATGAAGGCCAAGGCGCACCCCCTACAGACCATGTGGCCCCCCGGGACAGGTGGCCCCACCCGGTGGGCCCCTGGGACCCCTCCGGTGGTCCCGGTACAATACCGATAACCCCGAAACTTGTCCCGATGGCCGAAACAGCACTTCCTATATATAATTCTTTACCTCCGGACCATTCCGGAACTCCTCGTGACGTCCGGGATCTCATCCGGGACTCCGAACAACATTCGGGTTACTGCATATTCATATCTTCATACCCCTAGCGTCACCGAACCTTAAGTGTGTAGACCCTACGGGTTCGGGAGACACGCAGACATGACCGAGACGACTCTCCGGTCAATAACCAACAGCGGGATCTGGATACCCATGATGGCTCCCACATGCTCCACGATGATCTCATCGGATGAACCACGATGTCGAGGATTAATCAACCCCGTATACAATTCCCTTTGTCAATCGGTATGTTACTTGCCCGAGACTCGATCGTCGGTATCCCAATACCTTGTTCAATCTCGTTACCGGCAAGTCACTTTACTCGTACCGTAATGCATGATCCCGTGATCAACCACTTGGTCACCTTGAGCTCATAATGATGATGCATTACCGAGTGGGCCCAGTGATACCTCTCCGTTACACGGAGTGACAAATCCCAGTCTCGATTCGTGCCAACCCAACAGACACTTTCGGAGATACCCGTAGTGCACCTTTATAGTCACCCAGTTACGTTGTGACGTTTGGTACACCCAAAGCATTCCTACGGTATCCGGGAGTTGCACAATCTCATGGTCTAAGGAAATGATACTTGACATTAGAAAAGCTTTATCATACAAACTACACGATCTTGTGCTAGGCTTAGGATTGGGTCTTGTCCATCACATCATTCTCCTAATGATGTGATCCCGTTATCAATGACATCCAATGTCCATGGTCAGGAAACCATGACCATCTATTGATCAACGAGCTAGTCAACTAGAGGCTTACTAGGGACATGTTGTGGTCTATGTATTCACACATGTATTACGGTTTCCGGTTAATACAATTATAGCATGAACAATAGACAATTATCATGAACAAGGAAATACAATAATAAGCATTTTATTATTGCCTCTAGGGCATATTTCCAACAGTCTCCCACTTGCACTAGAGTCAACAATCTAGTTCACATCACTATGTGATTGTAATGAATCCAACACCCATGGGGTTTGTTCATATCTTGCTTGTGAGAGAGGTTTATCAGTCAATGGGTCTGAACCTTTCAAATCCATGTGTGCTTTACAAATCTCTATGTCATCTTGTAGATGCAGCTACCACGCGCTACTTGGAGCTATTCCAAATAACTGCTCTACTATACAAATCCGGTTTACTCCTCAGAGTAATCCGGATTAGTGTCAAAGTTTGCATCGACGTAACCCTTTACGACGAACTCTTATACCACCTCCATAATCGAGAAAATTCCTTAGTCCACTAGTTACTAAGGATAAGTTCGACCGCTGTCATGTGATCCATTCCTGGATCATTCTTGTACCCCTTGACTGACTAATGGCAAGGCACACTTCAGGTGCGGTACACATCATAGCATACTATAGAGCCTACGTCTAAAGCATAGGGGACGACCTTCGTCCTTTCTCTCTCTTCTGCTGTGGTCAGGTCTTGAGTCTTACTCAATACTCACACCTTGTAACACAGCCAAGAACTCCTTCTTTGCTGATCTATTTTGAACTCCTTCAAAATCTTGTCACGGTATGTATTCATTTGAAAGTACTATTAAGCATTTTTGATCTATCCTTATAGATCTTGATGCTCAATGTTCAAGTAGCTTAATCCAGGTTTTCCATCGAAAAACACTTTTCAAATAACCCTGCATGCTTTCCAGAAATTCTACATCATTTTTGATCAACAATATGTTAACAACATATACTCATCAAAAATTCTGTAGTGCTCCCACTCACTCCTTTGGAAATACAAGTTTTGCATAAACTTTGTATAAACCCAAAATCTTTGATCATCTCATCAAAGCGTACATTCCAATTCCGAGATGCTTACTCCAGTCCTTAGAAGGATTGCTGGAGCTTTGCATACTTGTCAGCATCTTTCAGGATTGACAAAACCTTCTGGTTGTATCACATACAACATTTCCTCAAGAAAAACGTGGAGGAAACAATGTTTTGACATCCTTTCTGCAAGATTTCATAAATAATGCAGTAAATGCTAACATAATTCCAACAGACTCTTAGCATCGCTACGAGTGAGAAAGTCTCATCGTAGTCAACTCCTTGAACTTGTCGGGAAACATCTTAACGACAAGTCGAGCTTTCTTAATGGTGACACTTACCATCATTGTCTGTCTTAATTTTAAAATCCATCTGCACCCAACAGCCTTACGACCATCAAGTAGTTCTTTCAAAGGCTATACTTTGTTTTATACATGGATCCTCTCTCGGCTTTTATGGCCTCGAGCCATTCATCAGAATCCGGGCCCACCATAGCTTCTCCATAGCTCGTAGGTTCATTGTTGTCTAGCAACATGACTTCCAAGACAGGATTACGTACCTCTCTGAAGTAGTACACATCTTTGTCGACCTATGAGGTTTGGTAGTGACTTGATCCGAAGTTTCATGATCACTATCATAAGCTTCCACTTCAATTGGTGTAGGTGCCATAGGAACAACTTCATGTGCCCTGCTACACACTAGTTGAAGTGATGGTTCAATAACGTCATCAAGTCTCCACCATCCTCCCACTCAATTCTTTCGAGAGAAACTTTTCCTCGAGAAAGGACCCGTTTCTAGAAACAATCACTTTTGCTTCCGGATCTGAAATAGGAGGTATACCCAACTATTTTTGGGTATTCTATGAAGATGCATTTATCCGCTTTGGGTTCGAGCTTATCAGCCTGAAACTTTTTCACATAAGCATCATAGCCCCAAACTTTTAAGAAACGACAGCTTAGGTTTCTCTAAACCATAGTTCATACGGTGTCGTCTCAACGAAATTGTGTGGTGCCATATTTAAAGTGAATGCGGTTGTCTCTAATGCCTAACCCATAAACGATAGTGGTAATTTGATAAGAGACATCATGGTATGCACCATATCAATAGGGTGCAGTTATGATGTTCGGACACACCATCACACTATGGTGTTCCAGGAGGTATTAGTTGTGAAACAATTTCCACAATGTCTTAATTGTGTGCCAAACTCGTAACTCAGATATTCATCTCTATGATCATATCATAGACATTTTATCATCTTGTCACGACGATCTTCAACTTCACTCTACAATTACTTGAACCTTTCAATAATTTAGACTTGTGTTTCATCAACTAAATATACTCAGCATCTACTCAAATCATCTGTGAAGCAAGAACATAACGATATCCACTGCGTGCCTCGGCACTCATTGGACTGCACACATCAAAATGTAATACTTCCAACAAGTCGCTTTCTTGTTCCATCTTAATGAAAACGAGGCCTTTCAGTCATCTTGCCCATGTGGTATGATTTGCATGTCTCAAGTGATTCAAAATCAAGTGAGTCCAAACGATCCATCTGCATGGAGTTTCTTCATGCATATCTACCAATAGACATGGTTCGCATGTCTCAATCTTTTCAAAAACGAGTGAGTCCAAAGATCCATCAACATGGAGCTACTTCATGCGTTTTATACCAACATGACTCAAATGGCAGTGCCACAAGTATGTGGTACTATCATTACTATCTTATACCTTTTGGCATGGACATGTGTATCACTACGACCGAGATTCAATAAACCATTCATTTTAGGTGCAAGACCATTGAAGGTATTATTCAAATAAACAGAGTAACCATTATTCTCCTTAAATGAATAACCGTATTTCGATAAACATAATCCAATCATGTCTATGCTCAACGCAAACACCAAATAACAATTATTTAGGTTTAACACCAATCTCGATGGTAGAGGGAGCATGCGATGCTTGATCACATCAACCTTGGAAACACTTCCAACACATATCGTCATCTCACCTTCATCTAGTCTCCGTTTATTCTGTAGCCTTTTATTTCGAGTTACTAACACTTAGCAACTGAACCGGTATTTTAATACCCTGGTGCTACTAGGAGTACTAGTAAAGTACACATTAATATAACGTATTTCCAAAATACTTCTGTCTATCTTGCCAGCCTTCTCATCTACCAAGTATCTAGGGTAGTTCTGCTTCAGTGACCGTTCCCCTCATTACAGAAGCACTTAGTCTCGGGTTTGGTTCAACCTTTGGGTTTCTTCACTAGAGCATAAACTGATTTGCCGTCTCATGAAGTATCCCTTCTTTCCCTTGCCCTTCTTGAAACTAGTGGTTTAACCATCAACAATTGATGCTCCTACTTGATTTCTACTTTCGCGGTGTCAAACATCGCGAATTGCTCAAGGATCATCATGTCTATCCCTGATATGTTATAGTTCATCACGAAGCTCCAATAGTTTGGTGGCAATGACTATGGAGAACTATCACTATCTCATCTAGAAGATTAACTCCCACTCGATTCAAGCGATTGTAGTACTCAGACAATCTGAGCACATGCTCAACGATTGAGCTTTTCTCCCTTAGTTTGCAGGCTTAAGAAACTTGTCAGAGGTCTCATACCTCTTGACGTGGGCACTAGTCTGAAATCCCAATTTCAGTCTTTGGAACATCTCATATGTTCTGCGACGTTTCAAAAACGTCTTTGGTGCCACAATTCTAAACCATTAGCATTACGCATTGAACTATCATGTAGTCATCAAAACGTGTATGTCAGATGTTTCCCAACATCTACAGACGACGCTCGAGGTTTAGCACACTGAGCGGTGCATTAAGGACATAATCCTTCTGTGCAGCAATGAGGACAATCCTCAGTTTACGGACCCAGTCCGCATAATTGCTACTGTCAACTCTCAACTAAATTGTCTCTAGGAACATATCTAAAACAGTAGAACCAAAGCGTGAGCTATGACATAATTTGCAAAGACCTATTGACTATGTTCATGATAATTAAGTTCATCTAATCAAATTATTCAATGAACTCCCACTTAGATAGACATCCCTCTAGTCATCTAAGTGATACATGATCCGAGTCAACTAGGCCGTGTCTGATCATCACGTGAGACGGACTAGTCATCATCGGTGAACATCTTCATGTTGATCGTATCCACTATACGACTCATGTTCGACCTTTCGAACTTCCGTGTTCCGAGGCCATGTCTGTACATGCTAGGCTTGTCAAGTTAACCTAAGTGTATTGCGTGTGTAAATCTGGCTTACACCCGTTGTATGCGAACGTTAGAACCTATCACACCCGATCATCACGTGGTGCTTCGGAACAACGGACCTTAGCAACAGTGCACCGTTAGGGGGAACACTTTCTTGAAATTATTGCGAGGGATCATCTTATTTATGCTACCGTCGTTCTAAGCAAATAAGATGTAAACATGACAAACATACATGCAAATCATAAAGTGACATGATATGGCCAATATCATCTTGCGCCTTTGATCTCCATCTTCGAGGCGCGGCATGAACACCATCGTCACCGGCATGACACCATGATCTGCATCATCGTGTCTCCATGAAGTTGCCTCGCCACCTATTACTTCTACTACTATGGCTAACGGTTAGCAATAAAGTAAAGTAATTACATGGCGTTTTCATTGACACGCAGGTCATAAATAAATTAAGACAACTCCTATGGCTCCTGCCGGTTGTCATACTCATCGACATGCAAGTCGTGATTCCTATTACAAGAACATGATCAATCTCATACATCACATATATCATTCATCACATACTTTTGGCCATATCACATCACATAGCATACCCTGCAAAAACAAGTTAAACGTCCTCTAATTGTTGTTGCATGTTTTACGTGGCTGCTATGGGTTTCTAGCAAGAACTTTTCTTACCTACGCAAGACCACAACGGTGATATGCCAATTGCTATTTACCCTTCATAAGGACCCTTTTCATCGAATCCGATCCGACTAAAGTGGGAGAGACAGACACCCGCCAGCCACCTTATGCATCAAGTGCATGTCAGTCGGTGGAACCAGTCTCACGTAAGCGTACGTGTAAGGTCGGTCCGGGCCGCTTCATCCCACAATGCCACCGGATCAAGATAAGGCTAGTAACGGCAAGCAAATTGAACAAATCATCACCCACAACTACTTTGTGTTCTACTCGTGCATAGAATCTACACATAAACCTGGCTCTAATACGACTGTTGGGGATCGTAGCAGAAATTCAAAATTTTCCTACGTGTCACCAACATCAATCTATGGAGAGACTAGCAACGAGAGAGAAGGGGAGTGCATCTACATACCCTTGTAGATCGCTAAGCGGAAGCGTACAAGAGAACAGGGTTGATGGAGTCGTACTCGTCATGATCCAAATCACCGATGATCCTAGCGCCGAACGGACGGCACCTCCACGTTCAACACACGTACGGAGCGGAGACGCCTCCTCCTTCTTGATCCAGCAAGGGGGGAGGAGAAGTTGATGGAGATCCAGGAGCACGACGGCGTGGTGGTGGAAGTAGCGGGGTCCCGGCAGGGCTTCGCCAAGCACAAGCGGGGAGGAAGAGGTGTCACGGGAGGGAGGGAGGCGCCAGGGCTTTAGGTGCGGCTGCCCTCCCTCCCCTCCACTATATATAGGGGCCTAGGGGGGCACCGGCCCCTTGTAGATCTCATCTAGGGAAGGGGGCGGCAGCCCTAGGGGTGGCTTGGCCTCCAAGCCAAGTGGAGGCGCCCCCACCCCTTAGGGTTTCCAACCCTAGGCGCATGGGAGGCCCAAGGGGGGGCGCACCATCCCACCAGGGGCTGGTTCCCACGCCCCTTCAGCCCATGGGGCCCTACGGGATAGGTGGCCCCACCCGGTGGACCCCCGGGACCCTTCCGGTGGTCCCGGTACAATACCGATGACCCTGAAACTCTTCCGGTGGCCGAAACTGGACTTCCTATATATAAATCTTTACCTCTGGACCATTCCGGAACTCCTCGTGACGTCCGGGATCTCATCCGGGACTCCGAAAAACTTTAGGTTAACCGCATACTAATATCTCTACAACTCTAGCGTCACCGAACCTTAAGTGTGTAGACCCTACGGGTTCGGGAGACATGTAGACATGACCGAGACAACTCTCCGGTCAATAACCAACAACGGGATCTGGATAACCATGTTGGCTCCCACATGCTCCACGATGATCTCATCGGATGAACCATGATGTCGAGGATTCAATCAATCCCGTATACAATTCCCTTTGTCTACCGGTATAGTACTTGCCCGAGATTCGATCGTCGGTATCCCGATACCTTGTTCAATCTCATTACTGGCAAGTCTCTTTACTCGTTCCGTAACACATCATCCCGTGATCAACTCCTTGGTCACATTGTGCACATTATGATGATGTCCTACCGAGTGGGCCCAGAGATACCTCTCCGTTTACACGGAGTGACAAATCCCGGTCTCAATTCATGCCAACCCAACAGACACTTTCGGAGATACCCGCAGTGCACCTTTATAGCCACCCAGTTACGTTGTGACATTTGGTACACCCAAAGCATTCCTACGGTATCCGGGTGTTGCACAATCTCATGGTCTAAGGAAATGATACTTGACATTAGAAAAGCTTTATCATACGAACTACACGATCTTGTGCTAGGCTTAGGATTGGGTCTTGTCCATCACATCATTCTCCTAATGATGTGATCCCGTTATCAATGACATCCAATGTCCATGGTCAGGAAACCATGACCATCTATTGATCAACGAGCTAGTCAACTAGAGGCTTACTAGGGACATGTTGTGGTCTATGTATTCACACATGTATTACGGTTTCCGGTTAATACAATTATAGCATGAACAATAGACAATTATCATGAACAAGGAAATACAATAATAAACATTTTATTATTGCCTCTAGGGCATATTTCCAACAGTTCTTCCAATTCCTATGAAAATCAAGATGAAGATCTAAAAGTTATTGATGTGTCCCCTATTAAATCTTTGCTTTGCAATATGAATCTTGATGAAACTGAATATGATCTTCCTTTACCTAGAAGGCGTCCTAAAAATTCGGAGTATTTAGATCTTTATGATGAAATTGATGAAAGTGGGATTGAAAAAAATAAAAATCTAGATGTTGCTAAACCCACTATATTGGATTTCAAGGAATTTAATTATGAAAGTTGCTCTTTAATTGATTGTATTTCCTTGTTGCAATCCGTGCTAAATTCTCCACATGCTTATAGTCAACATAAAGCCTTCATCGAACATATTGTTGATGCCTTGATGCAATCTTATGAAGAAAAACTTGAGTTGAAAGTTTCTATCCCTAGAAAACTCTATGATGAGTGGGAACCAACTATTAAAATTAAAATTAAAGATCATGAGTTTTATGCTTTGTGTGATTTGGGTGCTAGTGTCTCTACTATTCCCAAGACTTTGTGTGATTTGCTAGATTTCCGTAATATTGATGATTGCTCTCTAAACTTGCATCTTACGGATTCTACTATTAAGAAACCTATGGGAAGGATTAATGATGTTCTTATTGTTGCAAATTGGAATTATGTGCCTGTAGATTTCATTGTTCTTGATATAGATTGCAATCCTTCTTGACCTATTATTCTTGGTAGACCTTTCCTTAGAACGGTTGGTGCGATTATTGATATGAAGGAAGGGAATATTAGATTTCAATTTCCATTAAAAAAGGGCATGGGAACAATTTCCAAGAAAGAAAATAAAATTACCATATGAAACTATCATGAGAGCCACTTATGGATTGCCTACCAAAGATGGCAATACCTAGATCTATCCTCGCTTTTATGCCTAGCTAGGGGCGTTAAACGATAGCGCTTGTTGGGAGGCAACCCAATTTTATTTTTATTCCTTGCTTTTTTCTCCTTCTTAGTAATAAATAAATTATCTAGCCTCTGTTTTGGTTGTGTTTTTTGTGTTTAATTAGTGTTTGTGCCAAGTAGAACCGTTGGGAAGACTTGGGGAAAGTCTTGTTGAACTTGCTGTAAAAAACAGAAACTTTAGTGCTCACGAGAACTGCTGTCATTTTTATTTGAAGAGTGCTATTTAGTTAATTTTTTGCAGATGATTAATAGATAAATTCCTCACGTCCAGAAATTTATTTTAGAATTTTTGGGGTTCCAGATCTTGCGCTAGCTACAGATTACTACAGACTGTTCTGTTTTTGACAGATTCTGTTTTCGTGTGTTGTTTGCTTATTTTGATGAATCTATGGCTAGTAAAATAGTTTATAATCCATAGAGAAGTTGGAATACAGTAGGTTTAACACCAATATAAAATAAATGAGTTCATTACAGTACCTTGAAGTGGTCTTTTGTTTTCTTTCGCTAACGGAGCTCACGAGTTTTCTACTTTAAGTTTTGTGTTGTGAAGTTTTCAAGTTTTGGGTGAATTCTTGATGGATTATGGAACAAGGAGTGGCAAGCCTAAGCTTGGGGATGCCCATGGCACCCCCAAGATAATCCAAGGACACCAAAAAGTCAAAGCTTGGGGATGCCCCGGAAGGCATCCCCTCTTTCGTCCACTTCCATCGGTAATTTACTTGGAGCTATATTTTTATTCACCAACATGATATGTGTTTTGCTTGGAGCGTCTTGTATTATTTGTGTCTTTGTGTTTTAGTATGCCACAATCATCCTTGCTGTACACACCTTTTGAGAGAGCCATACATGAATTAAAATTGATAGAATACTCTATGTGCTTCACTTATATCTTTTGAGCTATGTAGTTTTGCTCTATGTGCTTCACTTATATCTTTTGAGCTAAGTAGTTTTGCTCTATGTGCTTCACTTATATCTTTTGAGCTAAGTAGTTTTGTGAAGGAAATATGCCTAGAGGCAATAATAAAGTTATTATTTATTTCCTTATATATCATGATAAAAGTTTATTATTCATGCTAGAATTGTATTAAACCGGAAACATAATACATGTGTGAATACATAGACAAATAGAGTGTCACTAGTATGCCTCTACTAGACTAGCTTGTAATCAAAGATGGTTATGTTTCCTAACCATGGACAAAGAGTTGTCATTTGATTAACAGGATCACATCATTAGTTGAATGATCTGATTGACATGACCCATTCCATTAGCTTAGCACCCGATCGTTTAGTATGTTGCTATTGCTTTCTTCATGACTTATACATGTTCCTATGACTATAAGATTATGCAACTCCCGTTTGCCAGAGGAACACTTTGTGTGCTACCCAAACGTCACAACATAACTGGGTGATTATAAAGGAGCTCTACAGGTGTCTCCAAAGGTACATGTTGGGTTGGCGTATTTCGAGATTAGGATTTGTCACTCCGATTGTCGGAGAGGTATCTCTGGGCCCTCTCGGTAATGCTCATCACTTAAGCCGTGCAAGCATTGGAACTAATGAATTAGTTGCTGGATGATGTATTACAGAACGAGTAAAGAGAGTTGCCGGTAACGAGATTGAACTAGGTATGGGATACCGACGATCGAATCTCGGGCAAGTAACATACCGATGACAAAGGGAACAACGTATGTTGTTATGCGGTCTGACCGATAAAAGATCTTCGTCGAATATGTAGGAGCCAATATAGCATCCAGGTTCGCTATTGGTTTATTGACCGGAGACGTGTTCTCGGTCATGTCTACATTGTTCTCGAACCCGTAGGGTCGCACGCTTAGGTTACGATGACAGTTATATTATGAGTTTATACATTTTGATGTACCGAAGGTTGTTCGGAGTCCCGGATGTGATCACGGACATGACGAGGAGTCTCGAAATGGTCGAGACATAAAGATTGATATATTGGAAGCCTATGTTTGGATATCGGAAGTGTTTCGGGTGAAATCGGGATTTTACCGGAGTACCGGGAGGTTACAGGAACCCCCCGGGAGCTATATGGGCCTAAGTGGGTCTTAGTGGAAAAGAGAAGGGGCAGCCCTAGATGGGCCACGCGCCCCTCCCCCCTTGGTCCGAATAGGACAAGGAGAGGGGGCCGGCCCCTCTCCTCTTTCCCCCCTCCGCGAATCCTATTCCAACTAGGAAAGGGGGGGATTCCTACTCCCGGAGGGAGTAGGACTCCTCCTGGCGCGCCTCCTCTTGGCCGGCCGGCCCCCCCTTTGAGCCTTTATATACGGAGGCAGGGGCACCCCCTAGAGACACAAGTTGATCCACGTGATCATATTCTTAGCCGTGTGCGGTGCCCCCTTCCGCCATAGTCCTCGATGATATTGTAGCAGTGCTTAGGCGAAGCCCTGCAACATTAGTACATCAAGATCGTCACCACGCCGTCGTGCTGACGAAACTCTTCCCCGGCACTTTGCTGGATCAGAGTCCGGGGATTGTCATCGAGCTGAACGTGTGCTAGAACTCGGTGTCGTAGTTTCGGTGCTTGATCGGTCGGGCCGTGAAGACGTACGACTACATCAACCTAATGCTTCCGTTGTCGATCTACAGGGGTACGTAGATCATACTCTCCTCTCTCGTTGCTATGCATCACCATGATCTTGCGTGTGCGTAGGAATTTTTTGAAATTACTACGAAACCCAACATTTTGCTCTATGTGCTTCACTTATATCTTTTGAGCGTAGTAATTTTGCTCTATGTGCTTCACTTAGATCTTTTAAAGCACGGTGGTGGATTCGTTTTAAAGAAAATATTGATCTCTCATGCTTTACTTAAACTATTTTGAGAGCCTATTAATAGCATGGTAATTTGCTTAATAATAATATGCTTGGTATTCAAGATTTGTGAAACTTTCTTTTGAGTGTGTTGAATACTAAGAAAAGATTGAAGCATGATAATTGTTTTGAGATATGGAGGTGATAATATTAAAGTCATGCTAGTTGAGTAGTTGTGATTTAAAGAATACTTGTGTTAAAGTTTGTGATTCCCGTAGCATGCACGTATGGTGAACCGTTATGTGATGAAGTCGGAGCATGATTTATTTATTGATTGTCTTCCTTATGAGTGGCGGTCGGGGACGAGCGATGGTCTTTTCCTACAAATCTATCCCCCTAGGAGAATGCGCGTAATACTTTGCTTTGATAACTTCTAGATTTTTGCAATAAGTATATGAGTTCTTTATGACTAATGTTGAGTCCATGGATTATACGCACTCTCACCCTTTCACCTTTGCTAGCCTCTCTAATACCGCGCACCTTTCGCCGGTATCATACACCCACCATATACCTTCCTCAAAACAGCCACCATACCTACCTATCATGGCATTTCCATAGCCATTCCGAGATATATTGCCATGCAACTTTCCACCATTCCGTTTATCATGACACATTCATCATTTGTCATATTGCATATCCCGGTACACCGCCGGAGGCATTCATATAGAGTCATATTTTTTTTTAAGTATCGAGTTGTAATTGTTGAGTTGTAAGAAAAATAAAAGTGTGATGATCATCATTTTAGAGCATTGTCCCAAGAATGATGGAGACTATGATTCCCCCATAAGTCGGGATGAGACTCCGGACGAAAAATAAATAAAAGAGGCCAAGACAATAAAAAGAGGCCACAAAAAAAGAAAAGCCAAAAAATGAGAGAAAAAGAGAGAAGGGACAATGTTACTATCCTTTTACCACACTTGTGCTTCAAAGTAGCACCATGATCTTCATAGAGAGTCTCTCATGTTATCACTTTCATATACTAGTGGGAATCTTTCATTATAGAACTTGGCTTGTATATTCCAATGATGGGCTTCCTAAATTGCCCTAGGTCTTCATGAGCAAGCAAGTTGGATGCACACCCACTTAGTTTCTTTTTTTGAGCTTTCATATACTTATAGCTCTAGTGCATCCGTTGCATGGCAATCCCTACTCACTCACATTGATATCTATTGATGGGCATCTCCATAGCCCGTTGATACGCCTAGTTGATGTGAGACTATCTTCTCCTTTTTGTCTTCTCCACAACCACCATTCTATTCCACCTATAGTGCTATATCCATGGCTCATGCTCATGTCTTGCGTGAAGATTGAAAAAGTTTTGGAAAAGTTAGAGTATGAAAGAATTGCTTGGCTTGTCATCGGGGTTGTGCATGATTTAAATACTTTATGTGGTGAAGATAAGGCATAGCTAGACTATATGATTTTGTAGGGATAACTTTATTTGGCCATGTTATTTTGAGAAGACATAATTGCTTTGTTAGTATGCTTGAAGTATTATTATTTTTATGTCAATATAAACTTTTGTGTTGAATCTTTCGAATCTGAATATTCATATCACAATTAAGAAGATTTACATTGAAATTATGCCAAGTAGCACTCCGCATCCAAAATTCTCTTTTTATCATTTACCTACTCGAGGACGAGCAAGGAATTAAGCTTGGGGATGCCTGATACATCTCCAACGTATCTATAATTTTTGATTACTCATGCTATATTATCTACTGTTTTGGACTATATTGGGCTTTATTTTCCACTTTTATATTATTTTCGGGACTAACCTATTAACCGGAGGCCCAACCCAGAATTACTGTTTTTTGCCTATTTCAGTGTTTCGAAGAAACGGAATATCAAACGGAGTCCAAACGGAATGAAACCTTCGGGAACGTGATTTTCTCACCGAACGTGATCCAGGAGACTTGGACCCTACGCCAAGGCATCAGAGAGGCGGTCACGAGGGTGGGGGGCGCCCCCCCTAGGGCGCGCCCCTGCCTCGTGGGCCCCTCGGAGCTCCACCGACGTACTCCTTCCTCCTATATATACCTACATACCCCCAAACGATCAGAAGAGGAGCCAAAAACCTAATTCCACCGTCGCAACTTTCTGTATCCACGAGATCCCATCTTGGGGCCTGTTCCGGAGCTCTGCCGGAGAGGGCCGTCATCACGGAGGGCTTCTACACCATCATAGCCTCTCCGATGAAGTGTGAGTAGTTTACCTCAGATCTTCGGGTCCATAGTTAGTAGCTAGATGGCTTCTTCTCTCTTTTTGGATCTCAATACAAAGTTCTCCTCCTCTCTTGTGGAGATCTATTCGATGTAATCTTCTTTTTGCGGTGTGTTTGTTGAGACCGATGAATTGTGGGTTTATGATCAAGTCTATCTATGAATAATATTTGAATCTTCTCTGAATTCTTTTATGTATGATTGGTTATCTTTGCAAGTCTCTTCGAATTATCTGTTTGGTTTGGCCAACTAGATTGGTAGTTCTTGCCATGGGAGAAGTGCTTAGCTTTGGGTTCGATCTTGCGGTGTCCTTTCCCAATGACAGAAGGGGCAGCAAGGCACGTATTGCATCGTTGCCATCGAGGATAACAAGATGGGGTTTATTTCATATTGCATGAATTTATCTCTCTACATCATGTCATCTTGCTTAAAGCGTTACTCTATTTTTAACTTAATACTCTAGATGCATGCTGGATAGCGGTCGATGAGTGGAGTAATAGAAGTAGATGCAGAATCTTCTCTGAATTCTTTTATGTATGATTGGTTATCTTTGCAAGTCTCTTCGAATTATCTGTTTGGTTTGGCCAACTAGATTGGTAGTTCTTGCCATGGGAGAAGTGCTTAGCTTTGGGTTCGATCTTGCGGTGTCCTTTCCCAGTGACAGAAGGGGCAGCAAGGCACGTATTGCATTGTTGCCATCGAGGATAACAAGATGGGGTTTATTTCATATTACATGAATTTATCTCTCTACATCATGTCATCTTGCTTAAAGCGTTACTCTGTTTTTAACTTAATACTCTAGATGCATGCTGGATAGCGGTCGATGAGTGGAGTAATAGAAGTAGATGCAGAATCATTTCGGTCTACTTGTCACGGACGTGATGCCTATATACATGATCATGCCTAGATATTCTCATAACTATGCTCAATTCTATCAATTGCTCAACAGTAATTTGTTCACCCACCGTAGAATACTTATGCTCTTGAGAGAAGCCACTAGTGAGACCTATGGCCCCTTGTTGGGTTTCGTAGTAATTTCAAAAATTTTCCTACGCACACGCAAGATCATGTGATGCATAGCAACGAGGGGGAGAGTGTTGTCTACGTACCCAACGCAGACCGACTGCGGAAGCGATGACACGACGTAGAGGAAGTAGTCGTACGTCTTCACGATCCAACCGATCAAGCACCGAAACTACGGCACCTCCGGAGTTCGAGCACACGTTCAGCTCGATGACGATCCCCGGACTCCGATCCAGCAAAGTGTCGGGGAAGAGTTCCGTCAGCACGACGGCGTGGTGACGATCTTGATGTTACAGCAGCAGGGCTTCGCCTAAACTCCGCTACAGTATTATCGAGGTATATGGTGGCAGCGGGCACCGCACACGGCTAAGGAATAGATCACGTGGATCAACTTGTGTGTCAAGAGGTGTCCCCTGCCTCCGTATATAAAGGAGTAGAGGAGGGGAGGCTGGCAGGCCAAGGAGGAAGGCGCAGGAGAGTCCTACTCCCTCTGGGAGTAGGATTCCCCCCCCCCAATCCTAGTTGGAATAGGATTCGCGGAGGGGGAAAAGAGGAGGAGGGGGTCGGCCACCTCTCCTAGTCCTAATAGGACAAGGGGAAGGGGGAGGCGCGCAGCCCATCTAGGGCAGCCCCTTCTCTTTTCCACCAAGGCCCACTATGGCCCATATAGCTCCCGGGGGGTTCCGGTAACCCTCCCGGTATTCCGATAAAATCCCGATTTCACCCGGAACACTTCCGATATCCAAACATAGGCTTCCAATATATCAATCTTTATGTCTCGACCATTTCGAGACCCCTCGCCATGTCCGTGATCACATTCGGGACTCCGAACAACCTTCGGTACATCAAAATGCATAAACTCATAATATAACTGTCATCGTAACCTTAAGCGTGCGGACCCTACGGGTTCGAGAACAATGTAGACATGACCGAGACACGTCTCCGGTCAATAACCAATAGCGGGACCTGGATGCCCATATTGCTCCTACATATTCTACGAAGATCTTTATCGGTCAGACTGCATAACAACATACGTTGTTCCCTTTGTCATCGGTATGTTACTTGCCCGAGATTCGATCGTCGGTATCCAATACCTAGTTCAATCTCGTTACCGGCAAGTCTCTTTACTCGTTCCGTAATACATCATCTCCCACAATTAGTTGCAATGCTTGCAAGGCTTATGTGACGTGCATTACCCGAGAGGGCCCAGAGATACCTCTCCGACAATCGGAGTGACAAATCTAATCTCGAAATACGCCAACCCAACATCTACCTTTGGAGACACCTGTAATGCTCCTTTATAATCACCCAGTTACGTTGTGACGTTTGGTAGCACCCAAAGTGTTCCTCCGGTAAACGGGAGTTGCATAATCTCATAGTCATAGGAACATGTATAAGTCATGAAGAAAGCAATAGCAACATACTAAACGATCGGGTGCTAAGCTAATGGAATGGGTCATGTCAATCAGATCATTCAACTAATGATGTGACCTCGTTAATCAAATAACAACTCATTGTTCATGGTTAGGAAACATAACCATCTTTGATTAACGAGCTAGTCAAGTAGAGGCATACTAGTGACACTTCGTTTGTCTATGTATTCACACATGTATTATGTTTCCAGTTAATACAATTCTAGCATGAATAATAAACATTTATCATGATTATAAGGAAATAAATAATAACTTTATTATTGCCTCTAGGGCATATTTCCTTCAGTCTCCCACTTGCACTAGAGTCAATAATCTAGATTACACTGTAATGATTCTAACACCCATGGAGTTTTGGTGCTGATCATGTTTTGCTCGTGGAAGAGGCTTAGTCAACGGGTCTGCAACATTCAGATCCGTATGTATCTTGCAAATCTCTATGTCTCCCACCTGGACTAGATCCCGGATGGAGTTGAAGCGTCTCTTGATGTGTTTGGTCCTTTTGTGAAATCTGGATTCCTTTGCCAGGGCAATTGCACCAGTATTGTCACAAAAGATTTTCATTGGACCCGATGCATTAGGTATGACACCTAGATCGGATATGAACTCCTTCATCCAGACTCCTTCGTTTGCTGCTTCCGAAGCAGCTATGTACTCCGCTTCACATGTAGATCCCGCTACGACGCTTTGTTTAGAACTGCACCAACTGACAGCTCCACCGTTTAATGTAAACACGTATCCGGTTTGCGATTTAGAATCGTCCGGATCAGTGTCAAAGCTTGCATCAACGTAACCTTTTACGGTGAGCTCTTTGTCACGTCCATATACGAGAAACATATCCTTAGTCCTTTTCAGGTATTTCAGGATGTTCTTGACCGCTGTCCAGTGATCCATGCCTGGATTACTTTGGTACCTCCCTGCTAAACTTATAGCAAGGCACACATCAGGTCTGGTACACAGCATTGCATACATGATAGATCCTATGGCTGATGCATAGGGAACATCTTTCATATTCTCTCTACCTTCTGCAGTGGTCGGGCATTGAGTCTTACTCAATTTCACACCTTGTAACATAGGCAAGAACCCTTTCTTTGCTTGATCCATTTTGAACTTCTTCAAAATTTTGTCAAGGTATGTGCTTTGTGAAAGTCCAATTAAGCGTCTTGATCTATCTCTATAGATCTTAATGCCTAATATGTAAGCAGCTTCACCGAGGTCTTTCATTGAAAAACTTTTATTCAAGTATCCCTTTATGCTATCCAGAAATTCTATATCATTTCCAATTAGTAATATGTCATCCACATATAATATCAGAAATGCTACAGAGCTCCCACTCACTTTCTTGTAAATACAGGCTTCTCCGAAAGTCTGTATAAAACCAAATGCTTTGATCACACTATCAAAACGTTTATTCCAACTCCGAGAGGCTTGCACCAGTCCATAAATGGATCGCTGGAGCTTGCACACTTTGTTAGCTCCCTTTGGATCGACAAAACCTTCCGGTTGCATCATATACAACTCTTCTTCCAGAAATCCATTCAGGAATGCAGTTTTGACATCCATCTGCCAAATTTCATAATCATAAAATGCGGCAATCGCTAACATGATTCAGACGGACTTAAGCATCGCTACGGGTGAGAAGGTCTCATCGTAGTCAATCCCTTGAACTTGTCGAAAACCTTTCGCGACAAGTCGAGCTTTGTAGACAGTAACATTACCATCAGCGTCAGTCTTCTTCTTGAAGATCCATTTATTCTCAATTGCTTGCCGATCATCGGGCAAGTCAACCAAAGTCCATACTTTGTTCTCATACATGGATCCCATCTCAGATTTCATGGCTTCAAGCCACTTTGCGGAATCTGGGCTCACCATTGCTTCTTCATAGTTCGTAGGTTCATCATGATCTAGTAGCATGACTTCCAGAACTGGATTACCGTACCACTCTGGTGCGGATCTTACTCTGGTTGATCTACGAGGATCAGTAGTATCTTGTTCTGAAGTTTCATGATCATTATCATTAACTTCCTCACTTATTGGTGTAGGTGTCGCAGAAACAATTTTCTGTGATGTACTACTTTCCAACAAGGGAGTAGGTACAGTTACCTCATCAAGTTCTACTTTCCTCCCACTCACTTCTTTCGAGAGAAACTCCTTCTCAAGAAAGTTTCCGAATTTAGCAACAAAAGTCTTGCCTTCGGATCTGTGATAGAAGGTGTATACAATAGTTTCCTTTGGATATCCTATGAAGACACATTTCTCCGATTTGAGTTCGAGCTTATAAGGTTGAAGCTTTTTTACATAAGCATCGCAGCCCCAAACTTTAAGAAACGACAACTTTGGTTTCTTGCCAAACCACAGTTCATAAGGCGTCGTCTCAACGGATTTTGATGGTGCCCTATTTAACGTGAATGCGGCCGTCTCTAGAGCATAACCCCAAAATAATAGCGGTAAATCAGTAAGAGACATCATAGATCTTACCATATCTAGTAAAGTACGATTATGACGTTCGGACACACCATTACGTTGTGGTGTTCCGGGTGGCGTGAGTTGCGAAACTATTCCACAGTTTTTCATATGTACACCAAACTCGTAACTCAAATATTCTCCTCCACGATCAGATCGTAGAAACTTTATTTTCTTGTTACGATGATTTTCAACTTCACTCTGAAATTCTTTGAACTTTTCAAATGTTTCAGACTTATGTTTCATTAAGTAGATATACCCATATCTGCTTAAATCATCTGTGAAGGTGAGAAAATAACGATATCCGCCACGAGCCTCAATATTCATCGGACCACATACATCGGTATGTATGATTTCCAACAAATCTGTTGCTCTCTCCATAGTACCGGAGAACGGTGTTTTAGTCATCTTGCCCATGAGGCACGGTTCGCAAGTACCAAGTGATTCATAATCAAGTGGTTCCAAAAGTCCATCAGTATGGAGTTTCTTCATGTGCTTTATACCGATATGACCTAAACGACAGTGCCACAAATAAGTTACACTTTCATTATCAACTCTGCATCTTTTGGCTTCAACATTATGAATATGTGTATTACTACTATCGAGATTCAATAAGAATAGACCACTCTTCAAGGGTGCATGACCATAAAAGATATTACTCATATAAATAGAACAACCATTATTCTCTGATTTAAATGAATAACCGTCTCGCATTAAACAAGATCCAGATATAATGTTCATGCTCAACACTGGCACCAAATAACAATTATTTAGGTCTAATATTAATCCCGAAGGTAGATGTAGAGGTAGCGTGCCGACCGCGATCACATCGACTTTGGAACCGTTTCCCACGCGCATCGTCACCTCGTCCTTAGCCAATCTTCGCTTAATCCGTAGCCCCTGTTTCGAGTTGCAAATATTAGCAACAGAACCAGTATCAAATACCCAGGTGCTACTGCGAGCATTAGTAAGGTACACATCAATAACATGTATATCACATATACCTTTGTTCACTTTGCCATCCTTCTTATCCGCCAAATACTTGGGGCAGTTCCGCTTCCAGTGACCAGTCTGCTTGCAGTAGAAGCACTCAGTTTCAGGCTTAGGTCCAGACTTGGGTTTCTTCTCCTGAGCAGCAACTTGCTTGCCGTTCTTCTTGAAGTTCCCCTTCTCCTTTCCTTTGCCCTTTTTCTTGAAACTAGTGGTTTTGTTAACCATCAACACTTGATACTCCTTTTTGATTTCTACCTCCGCAGCTTTCAGCATCGCGAAGAGCTCGGGAATAGTCTTGTTCATCCCTTGCATATTATAGTTCATCATGAAGCTCTTGTAGCTTGGTGGCAGTGATTGGAGAATTCTGTCAATGACGCAATCATCCGGAAGATTAACTCCCAATTGAATCAAGTGATTATTATACCCAGACATTTTGAGTATATGCTCACTGACAGAACTGTTCTCCTCCATCTTGCAGCTATAGAACTTATTGGAGACTTCATATCTCTCAATTCGGGCATTTGCTTGAAATATTAACTTCAACTCCTGGAACATCTCATATGCTCCATGACGTTCAAAACGTCGTTGAAGTCCCGATTCTAAGCCGTAAAGCATGGCACACTGAACTATCGAGTAGTCATCAGCTTTGCTCTGCCAGACGTTCATAACATCTGGCGTTGCTCCAGCAGCAGGCCTGGCACCTAGCGGTGCTTCCAGGACGTAATTCTTCTGTGCAGCAATGAGGATAATCCTCAAGTTACGGACCCAGTCCGTGTAATTGCTACCATCATCTTTCAACTTTGCTTTCTCAAGGAACGCATTAAAATTCAACGGAACAACAGCACGAGCCATCTATCTACAATCAACATAAACAAGCAAGATACTATCAGGTACTAAGTTCATGATAAATTTAAGTTCAATTAATCATATTACTTAAGAACTCCCACTTAGATAGACATCCCTCTAATCCTCTAAGTGATCATGTGATCCAAATCAACTAAACCATGTCCGATCATCACGTGAGATGGAGTAGTTTCATCGGTGAACATCTTTATGTTGATCATATCTACTATATGATTCACGCTCGACCTTTCGGTCTCTGTGTTCCGAGGCCATATCTGTATATGCTTGGCTCGTCAAGTATAACCTGAGTATTCTGCGTGCGCAACTGTTTTGCACCCGTTGTATTTGAACGTAGAGCCTATCACACCTGATCATCACGTGGTGTCTCAGCACGAAGAACTTTCGCAATGGTGCATACTCCGGGAGAACACTTCTTGATAATTTAGTGAGAGATCATCTTATAATGCTACCGTCAATCAAAGCAAGATAAGATGCATAAAAGATAAACATCACATGCAATCAATATAAGTGATATGATATGGCCATCATCATCTTGTGCCTGTGATCTCCATCTCCGAAGCACCGTCATGATCACCATCGTCACCGGCGCGACACCTTGATCTCCATCGTAGCATCGTTGTCGTCTCGCCAATCTTATGCTTCCACGACTATCACTACCGTTTAGTAATAAAGTAAAGCATTACATCGTGATTGCATTGCATACAATAAAGCGACAACCATATGGCTCCTGCCAGTTGCCGATAACTCGGTTACAAAACATGATCATCTCATACAATAAAATTCAGCATCATGCCTTGACCATATCACATCACAACATGCCCTGCAAAAACAAGTTAGACGTCCTCTACTTTGTTGTTGCATGTTTTACGTGGCTGCTACGGGCTTAAGTAAGAACCAATCTCACCTACGCATCAAAACCACAACGATAGTTTGTCAAATAGACTCCGTTTTAACCTTCGCAAGGACCGGGCATAGCCATACTGGTTCAACTAAAGTTGGAGAGACAGTCGCCCGCAAGCCATCTATGTGCAAAGCACGTCGAGGGAACCGGTCTCGCGTAAGCGTACGCGTAAGGTTGGTCCGGGTCGTCTCGTCCAACAATACCACCGAACCAAAGTATGACATGCTGGTAGGCAGTATGACTTGTATCGTCCACAACTCACTTGTGTTCTACTCGTGCATATAACATCAACATAAATAACCTAGGCTCGGATGCCACTGTTGGGTTTCGTAGTAATTTCAAAAAATTTCCTGCGCACACGCAAGATCATGTGATGCATAGCAACGAGGGGGAGAGTGTTGTCTACGTACCCAACGCAGACCGACTGCGGAAGCGATGACACAACGTAGAGGAAGTAGTCGTACGTCTTCACGATCCAACCGATCAAGCACCGAATCTACGGCACCTCCGAGTTCGAGCACACGTTCAGCTCGATGACGATCCCCAGACTCCGATCCAGCAAAGTGTCGGGGAAGAGTTCCGTCAGCACGACGGCGTGGTGACGATCTTGATGTACTACAGCAGCAGGGCTTCGCCTAGACTCCGCTACAGTATTATCGAGGTATATGGTGGCAGGGGGCACCGCACACGGCTAAGGAATAGATCACGTGGATCAACTTCTGTGTCTAGAGGTGTCCCCTGCCTCCGTATATAAAGGAGGAGAGGAGGGGAGGCTGGCCGGCCAAGGAGGGAGGCGCAGGAGAGTCCTACTCCCTCTAGGAGTAGGATTCCTCCCCCCAATCCTAGTCCAACTAGGATTCCTCGGAGGGGAAGGGAGAGAGGGGGGCCAGCCACCTTCTCCTAGTCCTAATAGGACTAGGGGAGGGGGAAGTGGCGCAGCCACCTTGGGCTGCCCCTTTCTCCTTTCCACTAAGGCCCATGAAGGCCCATATGGCTCCCGGGGGTTTCCGGTAACCCTCCCGGTACTCCGGTAAAATCCCGATTTCACCCGGAACACTTCCGATGTCCAAACATAGGCTTCCAATATATCAATCTTTACGTCTCGACCATTTCGAGACTCCTCGTCATGTCCGTGATCACATCCGGGACTCCGAACAACCTTCGGTACATCAAAATGCATAAACTCATAATGTAACTGTCATCGTAACCTTAAGCGTGCGGACCCTACGGGTTCGAGAACAATGTAGACATGACCGAGACACGTCTCTGGTCAATAACCAATAGCGGGACCTGGATGCCCATATTGGCTCCTACATATTCTACGAAGATCTTTATCGGTCAGACCGCATAACAACATACGTTGTTCCCTTTGTCATCGGTATGTTACTTGCCCGAGATTCGATCGTCGGTATCCAATACCTAGTTCAATCTCGTTACCGGCAAGTCTCTTTTACTCGTTCCGTAATACATCATCTCACAACCAACATATTAGTTGTAATGCTTGCAAGGCTTATGTGACGTGTATTACCGAGAGGGCCCAGAGATACCTCTCCGACAATCGGAGTGACAAATCCTAATCTCGAAATACGCCAACCCAACATCTACCTTTGGAGACACCTGTAATGCTCCTTTATAATCACCCAGTTACGTTGTGGCGTTTGGTAGCATCCAAAGTGTTCCTCCGGTAAACGGGAGTTGCATAATCTCATAGTCATAGGAACATGTATAAGTCATGAAGAAAGCAATAGCAACATACTAAACGATCGGGTGCTAAGCTAATGGAATGGGTCATGTCAATTAGATCATTCAACTAATGATGTGACCTCGTTAATCAAATAACAACTCGTTGTTCATGGTTAGGAAACATAACCATCTTTGATTAACGAGCTAGTCAAGTAGAGGCATACTAGTGACACTTTGTTTGTCTATGTATTCACACATGTATTATGTTTCCAGTTAATACAATTCTAGCATGAATAATAAACATTTATCATGATTATAAGGAAATAAATAATAACTTTATTATTGCCTCTAGGGCATATTTCCTTCACTATTCTCATCATATCAATCTCCATCACTTTAATCTTGTTTTGCTTTTTTAATTTTCCTTTACTTTTTACTTTGCATTTTTATACCAAAAATACCAAAAATATTATATCTATTAGATCTCACTCTCGTAAGTGACCATAAAGGGATTGACAACCCCTAATCGCGTTGGTTGCGAGTAGCTATCGTTTTGTGCAGGTACGAGGGACTTGAGCGTGGCCTCCTACTGGATTGATACCTTGGTTCTCAAAAACTGAGGGAAATACTTACGCTGCTCTGCTGCATCATCCCTTCCTCTTCGGGGAAAACCAACGCAAGCTCAAGAGGTAGCAGCCGCCTCTCACCATCGCCACCATCTCCCGTACAAATCTTCGGCTCCATCCCCCGCGTCCCCGCCTCTGTCGACTTCTCCTCCTTTGCGACACGTACGACGGTCGATCGGCTGACCATTTCCTTCTCGTCGCCGGTGGCCGCCGTCCTATAGCTTCGGGCGTGGAGCGCCCTCTCCATGCCGCTACTCAGAGGCGCGGTGATGCTATGCATGGCCATGTCGGTTATGGTGCTCGCTCAGATGGTCTTCCCCGGGCCGTGGCGAAGATGAGACGAGGCGGTGGCGGCCGGCCATTCTGCCGTGAGACAATCCCTACTATTAAAGCGGAATCGAACGTCGTGATGGTTCAACCTCGTTGGCTCCCCCCGCCTCGTTCGGTCATCCCCTCGCATGATTTCCTCATGAAAAAAATATTAGCCACAACCCCTCGCTCCCGATCCCCTCACCCTCCTGATGCCCACCCACGATCTCCCCTCTTCGCTCCCAACCCACCCGATCGCAGGGAGTCTATGAAGCAGTTTCGTCTTCCACCCCATCAGCCACCGCCCGTCCCTTCTTTTCCCACTTCCCTCGTCCATCTTCTCGTAGCTCTGCTGATGGCCGCCGCCTCTCACCAACGCCACCATCTCCCGTACAAATCTTCGGCTCCTTCCCCCGCGTCCCCGCCTCTGTCGACTTCTCCTCCTTTGCGACACGTACGATGGTCGACTGGCTGAACATTTCCTTCTCGCCGCCGGTGGCCGCCGTCCTATAGCTCCGGGCATGGAGCGCCCTCTCCATGCCGCTGCTCAGAGGCGCGGTGATGCTATGCATGGCCATGTCGGTTATGGTGCTCGCTCAGATGGTCTTCCTCGGGCCGTGGAGAAGATGAGACGAGGTGGTGGCGGCCGACCATTCTGCCGTGAGACAATCTCTACTATTAAAGAGGAATCGAACATCATGATGGTTCAACCTCGTTCGCTCCCCCTGCCTCATTCGGTCATCCCCTCGCACGATTTCCCCATGAAAAAAATATTAGCCACAACCCCTCGCTCCCGATCCCCTCACCCTCATGATGCCCACCCACGATCTCGCCTCTTCGCTCCCAACCCACCCGATCGCAGGGAGTCTATGAAGCAGTTTCGTCTTCCACCCCATCAGCCATCGTCCGTCCCTTCTTTTCCCACTTCCCTCGTCCATCTTCTCGCAGCTCTGCTGATGGTTGCCGCCTCTCACCACCGCCACCATCTCCCGTACAAATCTTCGGCTCCATCCCCCGCGTCCCCGCCTCTGTCGACTTCTCCTCCTTTGCGACACGTACGACGGTCGACCGGCTGATCATTTCCTTCTCACCACCGGTGGCCGCCGTCCTGTAGCTCCGGGCGTGGAGCGCCCTCTCCATACCGCTGCTCAGAGGCGCGGTGATGCTATGCATGGCCATGTCGGTTATGGTGCTCGCTTAGATGGTCTTCCTCGGGTCGTGGCAGCCGGCCATTCTGCCGTGAGACAATCTCTACTATTAAAGCGGAATCGAACGTCGTGATGGTTCAACCTCGTTCAACCCCCTCCCCCCCCCCTCGTTCGGTCATCCCCTCACATGATTTCCTCATGAAAAAATAGCCACAACCCCTCGCTCCTGATCCCCTCACCCTCCTGATGCCCACCCATGATCTCCCCTCTTCGCTCCCAACCCACCCGATCGCAGGGAGTCTATGAAGCAGTTTCGTCTTCCAACCCATCAGCCACCGCCCGTCCCTTCTTTTCCAACTTCCCTCGTCCATCTTCTCACAGCTCTGCTGATGGCTGCCACCTCTCACCACCGCCACCATCTCCCGTACAAATCTTCGGCTCCATCCCCCGCGTCCCCGCCTCTATCGACTTCTCCTCCTTTGCGACACGTACGACAGTCGACCGGCTGACCATTACCTTCTCGCCGCCGGTGGCCGCCGTCCTGTAGCTCTGGGCGTGGAGCGCCCTCTCCATGCCGCTGCTCAGACACGCGGTGATGCTATGCATGGCCATGTCGGTTATGGTGCTCGCTCAGATGGTCTTCCTCGGGCCGTGGCGAAGATGAGACGAGGCGGTGGCGGCCGGCCATTCTGCCGTGAGACAAAGAGGCTAGCGGCTCCACAACCTGCTTCCCCATGGTGCTCGTCTAGATCCCGATAGACAATGAGAGGTATGTACACACACATGGCTTTCTTAGTTAACATAGGTTGTTTAGGCTAAAGACGGTTGGTCGGACGACCTCAAGTGTTAAGACATTCAGAGAGATCGAGATAGCTAAACTTTGAAGAGGTGGTAGTGTTGGAAATATGCCCTAGAGGCAATAATAAAAGCATTATTATTATATTTCTTTGTTCATGATAATTGTCTTTATTCATGCTATAACTGTATTATCCGGAAATCGTAATACACGTGTGAATACATAGAACCATAATATGTCCCTAGTAAGCCTCTAGTTGACTAGCTCGTTGATCAACAGATAGTCATGATTTCCTGGCTATGGACATTGGATGTCATTGATAACGGGCTCACATCATTAGGAGAATGATGTGATGGACAAGACCCAATCCTAAGCATAGTACAAAGATCGTGTAGTTCGTTTGCTAGAGCTTTTCCAATGTCAAGTATCTTTTCCTTTGACCATGAGATCGTGTAACTCCCGGATACCGTAGGAGTGCTTTGGGTGTATCAAACGTCACAACGTAACTGGGTGACTATAAAGGTGCATTACAGGTATCTCCGAAAGTGTCTGTTGGGTTGACACGGATCGAGACTGGGATTTGTCACTCTGGATAACGGAGAGGTATCACTGGGCCCACTCGGTAATGCATCATCATTATGAGCTCAAGGTGACCAAGTGGTTGATCACGGGATCATGCATTACGGTACGAGTAAAGTGACTTGCCGGTAACGAGATTGAACAAGGTATTGGGATACCGACGATCGAGTCTCGGGCAAGTAACATACCGATTGACAAAGGGAATTGTATACGGGGTTGATTAATCCTCGACATCGTGGTTCATCCGATGAGATCATCGTGGAGCATGTGGGAGCCATCATGGGTATCCAGATCCCGCTGTTGGTTATTGACCGGAGAGTCGTCTCGGTCATGTCTGCTTGTCTCCCGAACCCGTAGGGTCTACACACTTAAGGTTCGGTGACGCTAGGGTTATGAAGATATGAATATGCAGTAACCCGAATGTTGTTCGGAGTCCCGGATGAGATCCCGGACGTCACGAGGAGTTCCGGAATGGTCCGGAGGTAAAGAATTATATATAGGAAGTGCTGTTTCGGCCATCGGGACAAGTTTCGGGGTTATCGGTATTGTACCGGGACCACCGGAGGGGTCCCGGGGGCCCACCGGGTGGGGCCACCTGTCCCGGGGGGCCACATGGGCTGTAGGGGGTGCGCCTTGGCCTTCATGGGCCAAGGGCACCAGCCCTACTAGGCCCATGCGCCTAGGGTTTCCACCACGGAGGAGTCCAAGTGGTGGAAGGCACCCCGAGGTGCCTTGGGGGGGAGGGAAACCCTCCCCTGGCCGCCGCACCTAGGAGATTGGATCTCCTAGGCTGCGCACCACCCCCCTTGGCCCTCCTATATATAGTGGGGGAGAGGAGGGATTTCATACCTCAGCCTTTGGTGCTTCCTCTCTCCCCGTTACGTCTCTCTCTCGTAGTATAGGCGAAGCCCTGCTACTGTGACGCCCTGCATCCTCCACCACGCCGTCGTGCTGCTGGATCTTCATCAACCTCTCTTCCCCCCTTGCTGGATCAAGAAAGGAGGAGACGTCATCCATTCCGTACGTGTGTTGAACGCGGAGGCACCGTCCGTTCGGTGCTTGATCATCGGTGATTTGAATCACGTCGTGTTCGATTACATCATCCCCGTTCTTTGAACGCTTCCGCTCGCGATCTACAAGGTACGTAGATGCATCTAATCACTCGTTGCTAGATGAACTCCTAGATGGATCTTGGTGAAACGAGTAGGAAAATTTTTGTTTTCTGCAACGTTATCCAACAGTGGCATCATGAGCTAGGTCTATGCGTAGTTCTCTTGCACGAGTAGAACACAAAGTAGTTGTGGGCGTTGGTTTTGTTCAATATACTTGCCGTTACTAGTCTTATCTTGATTCGGCGGCATCGTGGGATGAAGCAGCCCGGACCGACCTTACACGTACTCTTACGTGAGACAGGTTCCACCGACTGACATGCACTAGTTGCATAAGGTGGCCAGCGGGTGTCTGTCTCTCCTACTTTAGTCGGATCGGATTCAATGAAAAGGGTCCTTATGAAGGGTAAATAGCAATTGGCATATCACGTTGTGGTCTTTGTGTAGGTAAGAAACGTTCTTGCTAGAAACCCATAGCAGCCACGTAAAACATGCAAACAACAATTAGAGGACGTCTAACTTGTTTTTGCAGGGTATGCTATGTGATGTGATATGGCCAAAAGGATGTGATGAATGATATATGTGATGTATGAGATTGATCATGTTCTTGTACAAGGAATCACGACTTATATGTCGATGAGTATGACGATCTACAAGGATGATCATGGAGCCCCAAGATGGAGATCAAAGGAGCTATGTGATATTGGCCATATCATGTCACTATTATTATTTGATTACATGTGATGTTTATCATGTTTTGCATCTTGTTTACTTAAAACGACGGTAGTAAATAAGATGATCCCTTACAACAATTTCAAGAAGTGTTCTCCCCTAACTGTGCACCGTTGCTACAGTTCGTCGCTTCGAAGCACCACGTGTTAATCGGGTGTGATAGATCCTTTCGTTCACATACAACGGGTGTAAGAAGTTTTACACATGCAAAAACACTTAGGGTTAACTTGACGAGCCTAAGCATGTGAAGACATGGCCTCGGAACACAGAGACCGAAAGGTCGAACACGAGTCGTATGGAAGATACGATCAACATGGAGATGTTCACCGACGATGACTAGTCCGTCTCACGTGTTAATCGGACACGGATTAGTTGACTTGGATCGTGTAACACTTAGATGACTAGAGGGATGTCTAATCTGAGTGGTGGTCATTAATAATTTGATTAGATGAACTTGATTATCATGAACTTAGTCTAAAATCTTTACAATATGTCCTGTAGATCAAATGTCCAACGTTGTATTCAATTTCAACGCGTTCCTAGAGAAAACCAAGCTGAAAGACGATAGCAGCAACTATACGGACTGGGTCCGGAACCTGAGGATCATCCTCATAGCTGCCAAGAAAGATTATGTCCTACAAGCACCGCTAGGTGATCCACCCATCCCACAGAACCAAGACGCTATGAACGCTTGGCAGACACGTACTGATGACTACTCCCTCGTTCAGTGCGGCATGCTTTATAGCTTAGAGCCGGGGCTCCAAAAGCGTTTTGAGAGACATGGAGCATATGAGATGTTCGAAGAGCTAAAAATGGTTTTTCAAGCTCATGCCCGGATCGAGAGATAGAAGTCTCCGATAAATTCTTCAGCTGTAAGATGGAGGAAAATAGTTCTGTCAGTGAGCACATACTCACTATGTCTGGGTTGCATAACCGCTTGACTCAGCTGGGAGTTAATCTCCCGGATGACGCGGTCATTGACAGAATCCTCCAGTCGCTTCCACCAAGCTACAAGAGCTTTGTGATGAACTTCAATATGCAGGGGATGGTAAAGACCATTCCTGAAGTATTTGCTATGCTGAAATCAGCAGAGGTAGAAGTCAAGAAGGAACATCAAGTGTTGATGATGAATAAAACCACTAAGTTCAAGAAGGGCAAGGGTAAAAAGAACTTCAAGAAGGACGGCAAGGAAGTTGCTGCGCCCGGCAAGCAAGCTGTCGGGAAGAAGTCAAAGAATGGACCCAAGCCTGAGACAGAGTGCTTTTATTGCAAAGGGAAGGGTCACTGGAAGCGGAACTGCCCTAAATACTTAGCGGATAAGAAGGCCGGCAACACCAAAGGTATATTTGATATACATGTGATTGATGTGTACCTTACCAGTACTCGTAGTAACTCCTGGGTATTTGATACCGGTGCCGTTACTCATATTTGTAACTCACCACAGGAGCTGCGGAATAAACGGAAAATGGAGAAGGACGAGGTGACGATGCGCGTCGGGAATGGTTCCAAGGTCGATGTGATCGCCGTCGGCACGCTACCACTACATTTACCTACGGGATTAGTTATAAACCTCAATAATTGTTATTTAGTGCCATGTCTGAGCATGAACATTGTATCAGGATCTCGTTTAATACGAGATGGCTACTCATTTAAATCCGAGAATAATGGTTGTTCTATTTATATGAGAGATATGTTTTATGGTCATGCTCCGATAGTCAATGGTTTATTCTTAATGAATCTCGAGCGTATTACTACACATATTCATAGTGTGAATACCAAAAGATGTAAAGTTGATAATGATAGTCCCACATACTTGTGGCACTGCCGCCTTGGTCACATAGGTGTCAAACGCATGAAGAAGCTCCATGTAGATGGACTTTTAGAATCTCTTGATTATGAATCATTTGACACGTGCGAACCATGCCTCATGGGTAAAATGACCAAGACTCCGTTCTCAGGAACAATGGAGCGAGCAACCAACTTATTGGAAATCATACATACTGATGTGTGCGGTCCAATGAGTGTTGAGGCTCGCGGTGGCTATCGTTATGTTCTCACCCTCACTGATGACTTAAGTAGATATGGGTATGTCTACTTAATGAAACACAAGTCTGAAACCTTTGAAAAGTTCAAGGAATTTCAGAGTGAAGTTGAGAATCAACGTGACAGGAAAATCAAGTTTCTACGATCAGATCGTGGAGGAGAATACTTGAGTCACGAATTTGGCACACACTTAAGAAAATGTGGAATAGTTTCACAACTAACGCCGCCTGGAACACCTCAGCGTAATGGTGTGTCCGAACGTCGTAATCGCACTTTATTAGATATGGTGTGATCTATGATGTCTCTTGCCGATTTACCGTTATCTTTTTGGGGCTATGCTTTAGAGACTGCCGCATTCACTTTAAATAGGGCTCCGTCGAAATCCGTTGAGACGACACCGTATGAATTATGGTTTGGGAAGAAACCTAAGCTGTCGTTTCTAAAAGTTTGGGGATGCGATGCTTATGTCAAGAAACTTCAACCTGAAAATCTCGAACCCAAGTCGGAAAAATGCGTCTTCATAGGATACCCTAAAGAAACTTATGGGTATACCTTCTACCTCAGATCCGAAGGCAAGATCTTTGTTGCCAGGAATGGATTCTTTCTAGAGAAAGAGTTTCTCTCGAAAGAAGTAAGTGGGAGGAAAGTAGAGCTTGATGAAGTATTACCTCTTGAACCGGTAAATGGCGCAACTCAAGAAAATGTTCCTGAGGTGCCTGCACCGACTAGAGAGGAAGTTATTCATGATGATCAAGATACTTCTGATCAAGCTCCTACTGAAATTCGAAGGTCCACAAGGACACGTTCCGCACCAGAGTGGTACGGCAACCCTGTCTTGGAAATCATGTTGTTAGACAACGGTGAACCTTCGAACTATGAAGAAGCGATGGCGGGACCGGATTCCGACAAATGGCTAGAAGCCATGAAATCCGAGATAGGATCCATGTATGAAAACGAAGTATGGACTTTGACTGACTTGCCCGTTGAACGGCGAGCCATAGAAAATAAATGGATCTTTAAGAAGAAGACAGACGCGGATGGTAATGTGACCATCTATAAAGCTAGGCTTGTCGCTAAGGGTTATCGACAAGTTCAAGGGGTTGACTACGATGAGACTTTCTCACCGGTAGCGAAGCTGAAGTCCATCCGAATCATGTTAGCGATTGCCGCATTCTATGATTATGAAATATGGCAAATGGACGTCAAAACGGCATTCCTTAATGGTTTCCTTAAGGAAGAATTGTATATGATGCAGCCGGAAGGTTTTGTCGATCCTAAGAATGCTAACAAGGTGTGCAAGCTCCAACGCTCGATTTATGGGCTGGTGCAAGCATCTCAGAGTTGGAACATTCGCTTTGATGAGATGATCAAAGCGTTTGGGTTTACGCAGACTTATGGAGAAGCCTGCGTTTACAAGAAAGTGAGTGGGAGCTCTGTAGCATTTCTCATACTATATGTAGATGACATACTTTTGGTGGGAAATGATATAGAACTCTTGGACAGCATCAAGGCCTACTTGAATAAAAGTTTTTCAATGAAGGACCTTGGAGAAGCTGCTTATATATTAGGCATCAAGATCTACAGAGATAGATCAAGACGCCTCATAGGTCTTTCACAAAGCACATACCTTGATAAGATTTTGAAGAAGTTCAAAATGGATCAGTCCAAGAAAGGGTTCTTGCCTATTTTGCAAGGTATGAAATTGAGCTCAGCTCAACATCCGACCACGGCAGAAGAGATAGAAGAGATGAGTGTCATCCCCTATGCCTCAGCCATAGGTTCTATTATGTATGCCATGCTGTGTACCAGACCTGATGTAAACCTTGCCGTAAGTTTGGTAGGAAGGTACCAAAGTAATCCCGGCAAGGAACACTGGACAGCGGTCAAGAATATCCTGAAGTACCTGAAAAGGACTAGGGAAATGTTTCTCGTTTATGGAGGTGACGAAGAGCTCGTCGTAAAGGGTTACGTCGACGCTAGCTTCGACACAGATTTGGATGACTCTAAGTCACAAACCGGATACGTGTATATGTTGAATGGTGGAGCAGTGAGCTGGTGCAGCTGCAAACAGAGCGTCGTGGCGGGATCTACATGTGAAGCGGAGTACATGGCAGCCTCGGAGGCAGCACATGAAGCTATATGGGTGAAGGAGTTCATCACCGACCTAGGAGTCATACCCAATGCGTCGGGGCCAATCAAACTCTTTTGTGACAACACTGGAGCTATTGCACTTGCCAAGGAGCCCAGGTTTCACAGGAAGACAAGGCACATCAAGCGTCGCTTCAACTCCATTCGTGAAAATGTTCAAGATGGAGACATAGAAATTTGTAAAGTACATACGGACCTGAATATAGCAGATCCGTTGACTAAACCTCTCCCTAGGGAAAAACATGATCAACACCAGAATTCCATGGGTGTTCGATTCATCACAATGTAACTAGATTATTGACTCTAGTGCAAGTGGGAGACTGTTGGAAATATGCCCTAGAGGCAATAATAAAAGCATTATTATTATATTTCTTTGTTCATGATAATTGTCTTTATTCATGCTATAACTGTATTATCCGGAAATCGTAATACACGTGTGAATACATAGACCATAATATGTCCCTAGTAAGCCTCTAGTTGACTAGCTCGTTGATCAACAGATAGTCATGATTTCCTGGCTATGGACATTGGATGTCATTGATAACGGGATCACATCATTAGGAGAATGATGTGATGGACAAGACCCAATCCTAAGCATAGTACAAAGATCGTGTAGTTCGTTTGCTAGAGCTTTTCCAATGTCAAGTATCTTTTCCTTTGACCATGAGATCGTGTAACTCCCGGATACCGTAGGAGTGCTTTGGGTGTATCAAACGTCACAACGTAACTGGGTGACTATAAAGGTGCATTACAGGTATCTCCGAAAGTGTCTGTTGGGTTGACACGGATCGAGACTGGGATTTGTCACTCTGGATAACGGAGAGGTATCACTGGGCCCACTCGGTAATGCATCATCATTATGAGCTCAAGGTGACCAAGTGGTTGATCACGGGATCATGCATTACGGTACGAGTAAAGTGACTTGCCGGTAACGAGATTGAACAAGGTATTGGGATACCGACGATCGAGTCTCGGGCAAGTAACATACCGATTGACAAAGGGAATTGTATACGGGGTTGATTAATCCTCGACATCGTGGTTCATCCGATGAGATCATCGTGGAGCATGTGGGAGCCATCATGGGTATCCAGATCCCGCTGTTGGTTATTGACCGGAGAGTCGTCTCGGTCATGTCTGCTTGTCTCCCGAACCCGTAGGGTCTACACACTTAAGGTTCGGTGACGCTAGGGTTATGAAGATATGAATATGCAGTAACCCGAATGTTGTTCGGAGTCCCGGATGAGATCCCGGACGTCACGAGGAGTTCCGGAATGGTCCGGAGGTAAAGAATTATATATAGGAAGTGCTGTTTCGGCCATCGGGACAAGTTTCGGGGTTATCGGTATTGTACCGGGACCACCGGAGGGGTCCCAGGGGCCCACCGGGTGGGGCCACCTGTCCCGGGGGGCCACATGGTCTGTAGGGGGTGCGCCTTGGCCTTCATGGGCCAAGGGCACCAGCCCTACTAGGCCCATGCGCCTAGGGTTTCCACCACGGAGGAGTCCAAGTGGTGGAAGGCACCCCGAGGTGCCTTGGGGGGGGAGGGAAACCCTCCCCTGGCCGCCGCACCTAGGAGATTGGATCTCCTAGGCTGCGCACCACCCCCCTTGTCCCTCCTATATATAGTGGGGGAGAGGAGGGATTTCATACCTCAGCCTTTGGTGCTTCCTCTCTCCCCGTTACGTCTCTCTCTCGTAGTATAGGCGAAGCCCTGCTACTGTGACGCCCTGCATCCTCCACCACGCCGTCGTGCTGCTGGATCTTCATCAACCTCTCTTCCCCCCTTGCTGGATCAAGAAAGGAGGAGACGTCATCCGTTCCGTACGTGTGTTGAACGCGGAGGCACCGTCCGTTCGGTGCTTGATCATCGGTGATTTGAATCACGTCGTGTTCGACTACATCATCCCCGTTCTTTGAACGCTTCCGCTCGCGATCTACAAGGTACGTAGATGCATCTAATCACTCGTTGCTAGATGAACTCCTAGATGGATCTTGGTGAAACGAGTAGGAAAATTTTTGTTTTCTGCAACGTTCCCCAACAGGTAGCAGTTAAGAATTTAGGATGGCGCAATTCATCTCATGTCACGCCTACGCCCGCTGCCGTGAGTTCGTCGCCATCTTCGACATCCGGCGCCGGAGTTCCTCGCCGACACTGTGCTCCTCCTCCTCCGCAACCCAGGCCTCATGCTCGTGCAGGCGTGCTGGGAGTTCAGTGCGTTCAGCTTCTATCCAATTGCATATATGCATCGCATGAAGGGTGGTTGCTAATTATAGAAGCTGCTACTATAATTTTGGGTCTTGGTATTTAATTATGCTTGGTTTGTTTGAAACTACAGGTGTTTGTTGTCACATAAATGAGCCAGACTGAAGACAGCATGCAGTCAACCATGAGTCAGACTGAAGACAACGTGCAGTTAACTGAAGGAGCTAGGTCCAAGTCATTTGTACCCGTGTCACGTGCCGCATCATGTGTTGCTGCGCCTAGCTAGAAAGGAAGGCATAGCCTTTGTAAAGAGAGGTCAGCAGAGTGTGCAGGGAGGCATGTTTAGAACTGAATTTAATTCATCTCCCAACTTTACCCTTTGCTCTGTCTTTTAAATCCCAGTATCCAGTCCATGAATCTAAACTATTTGGTGTGTCACCATTAGTGAGGATTGTTACAGTGTTGTGCTCGGGGTTGGGACGGGTCTCGCAAACACAGGCATGGACAGATAAAAGATCGACGATGTAAGAGCAACTCCAACGGGCTGACCCAAACGGACGGTAATTTTGTCCGTTTTTTGTCCGTTTGGGTCGGCCGCCCGTCCGGCGTCCGTCCTGTTTTTAATATGGGTCGGCAGCGCGCCCAACACGCCGACCCATATGTGCAGGCGTGACCGGCTGGCCGTCCAATTTTGCATTGCATTCAACATATTGTGAAATGAAAATTTAACAAACAAAATAGTCCGCCCAAATAAATAGTATAGTTACAGGCCAAATAAAAATAAAAATATTTCACATAGTTTTACGAACGAATAAAAGAAGATACATCTATTGGTTGCCAACATGAGTCAACATATGCTCAACCAAATCATTTTGCAGTTGCACGTCAGTTTCCCAATCACGCATGTCTTCATGAAACTGAGTGAACTGCTCAAATGTTGCCGCTACTCCATGCTCAGGCACAACATTCTCATCCTAAAACTGAAAGCCTTGATCGTACAAGCAGTCATCACCTCCCATAGTTTCTATGTGCTCCAAGTATTAGCAGGATACCGAACGATGCCCCATCGAGATTGCAAAACACCAAAGGCACGCTCGACATCCTTTCTAGCACTCTCTTGCTCTTGGGCAAATATTTTCCTTTTCTCTCCAACAGGGTTGGGTATTGTCTTTACAATAGTGGTCCACTGAGGATAGATACCGTCACCCAAATAGTACCCTTTGTCGTAGTTGTGGCCGTTAACAATAAAGTTCACCGGTGGGCTGTTGCCTTCGACAAGTCTAGCAAACACCGACGAGCGCTGAAGCACATTGATATCATTGTGTGATCCAGCCATGCCAAAGAAAGAGTGCCAGATCCAGAGACCTTGAGATGCCACGGCCTCTAGTATGACAGTGCAAGCCCTGACATGTCCCTTATACTGCCCTTGCCAAGCAAAAGGGCAGTTCTTCCACTCCCAGTGCATGCACTCTATGCTGCCAAGCATCCCCGGGAAGCCCCTGCTAGCATTAATCGCCAACAAACGGGCTGTATCTGCAGCTGTCGGCTCTCTCAAGTACTCAGGGCCAAACACAGCAATCACAGCCTTGCAGAACTTATATATGGACTCTAGGCATGTAGACTCGCTCATATGAACGTACTCGTCAATGAGATCACCGAGCACTCCGTACGCAAGCACTCGGATGGCGGCAGTGCATTTCTGATAAGAGGAGAAACCAATCTTGCCGACGGCATCCTCTTTACACTCGAAGTAGTCATCATAGCCAACCACTCCCTCTCTAATACGGTTGAAAACATGCCTACTCATACGGAACCGGCGGCGGAATTTGTGATGTTTGAACAATGGGTTTGTTGTATCAAAGTAGTCCTTTCAGAGAAGGAAATGTCCGCTCTCTCGGTTACGATTCAACGCCGGAAGGTGGCCCGGAATGGAGACACAGAACAACGGCCGCTGGTTGTTGAGGTGGTGATGGACCAACACGGCAGCCAATATCTCCTCCTCGTCGTTGGACGACGAATCGTCGGAGTCGCAAATGAAATTGTGGAAAAAGCACTCGTCGGCGGAGTCCATTTTCGTACCTTGGCAAACTGTCGAGCAGCTTGCGGGCGTCGAAGAAGGAGACGGCCGGTGAGGGGAGACGCGGCGCCCACAGACCAGCTAGCTGCCCTGCCGGCGTCCGACGAGTGTGACGGCGTCCGACGAGCGTGCCGGTCGTATGTGGCGGGGCCGGCGAGGCGTCTTCTTGGTCGCGGGGCGGCTGTGCGGTGGGGAAACCGGCAGCGGGAACTAGTTTGCTCCCCGGCGGCGGCGGGCGACTGGGGGCAGGGGCGGCGTTGCTGGGCGGATGTGGAGGCGGCGACAGCTGGAAGAGACGCCGCAAAAATGGGCGGCGGCGTCGGTGACGGAGGAGGAGGGGGGCGAGGGTTGCTTGTTGGCCGGGGGGAGGGAGGCCAATGTGCCACAGACCAGCGGGCCCGGGGACAGGAGTAGGCGACCGCGCGCGCGTCCGTCACGTGTCCGCGCCGATGCAAATCAGGCTCAAAAATGGGTCGGGAATAGGTCGCCCGCGGACGAAAAATGGACGCGCGTCCGTTTGGGTCGGCGCGTTGGATCGCCTTTTCTGTCTGCACCGACCCAAACAGACGGCCGCGAACGAAATGGGTGCCCTATTAGAGTTGCTCTAAGTTGTCAATCCATTTGTTTGGTCCTGTACTCTTCTCCCAAAGTTGGTTCTTTTCTTCATATTTGTTTTCCTCTTGCATATTTGACCAACTGCAAATGGGAGGAATTTTCTTAGATGTTCTCATTTTTTCTCCCAAAGTTTGTGATTTTTGTTGCTATGTCTGGATTTGGAGTATGTTTTTTGAAGCCCCGTAGGAAGTGATAATATTCGTAGGTGATCGAAAGAAGCCATGGTGTGTACATGGTTTAAATTACTCCCTCCGTCCCATAATATAGGAGCATTTTTGACACTACACTAGTGTCAAAAACGCTCTTATATTATGAACGGAGGGAGTATGAAATACTTTCTCTGTAAAGAAATACAAGAGCGTTTAGCTCACTACTTTTGTGATCTAAACACTCTTATATTTCTTTACAGAGGGAGTAGTTTCATTAAATCTAATACATGAAATGTTGTTCGGTTCAGGTTACTCCAAGAATTTCTGGAGTATGACATAACATTGTGGTTCTGCATTTCTTGAGGATATTTGTATGTTTCTTAATGACCACTTTCGTGATTTACTGATGGATGGAAGGTAGATAGATAATTAGCTGCATTGTAGATACGATGATGGATGTCCAGCTATAATTCTACAATTGGACATGGCTAATGGAAGAGAAAATAGGATGTACTTCATACTTGAGGTGGAATAATGAACAGTTACCTATAGTCTCTCAAAAGTCTTGATCAGTAAGTGGATGCCATGTAAGAATTCAACCAAGTTATTAGATAAAGGTTGCCTCTTGTCGTAATGCCCTTCTATGTGTAATGTGTATAAAAGTTACTTTTACAATTATTCAACCCACTTGCTTGTCTTTTAAACTGTTTTTATTCGTGTTCCCTTGTATTTTTTGATATATAAGAATTGTTGCATCACATGCTTGTCGAGTGCCTGTAGTTGTACCAGCGTATTGTTGCATTAGTTGTTTCTCTGATCAGCAGTATTCAATTTTTTTTGCAACAAGTAATTGAATTGTTTAACTGTGTTTTTTTGTTACTGAATTGAACTTCTGGTCATGCTCTTACTTGAGTTGATTCACATGCGTGTATGTTTTGTTGGTCTCTTTACAATATTGGGGAGCGTAAACACGTAGCACATAGCACTCTACCTGCACTGGGCGGTGGAGCCTGGGGCCATGACTGTGGCCGATGTGCTACCGGAGAACGTCACGAGCTTGGAGGTGGCCAACGTGAATGGCCAACTAGTGATTGGGGTGCCATCCTGTGGCGCCGCTTGAGAGAAAATTGTGCGCATGTTTCCATTTAAAAAACATAGAGTACTCGCCTCTGCCTAAAAAACATCTCAGAAAAAAAAATCCTCACCTTCATATAAAAAAGAAGTAAGAAAGAAAAAAATACCACCTAAGCCTACTAACAAGTGCCACTTTGCATAACCCTCCATTTAAAAAACATGAGAGGTCCTCACCTCCATCTAAAAAGAGAAAATATATGTAAAAAATAATCCACGCCTTCATCTAAAAATCCCAAAATTTTCTCACCGCGGCCAATTAGTTTTCGCCACGTGGCATAGCTGGTTGGCCGCCCTTCACGCGTAGCTTAATGTGTTTAACGGGTATGTAATTGTTTTCTATTCCTTTTCCCTGAATTTGCACTCTCTTTTTTGGTCTTCTGTAATGTTGTGGGATTTGTATTCTTTTCCCTCAAGGTGATGAATCAGATAATCGAGGGACTTAATTTTTCGGTGAGGCCAGCAGGGTATCCTATTACCTGCATTTCCTCTTCAGTATGCTAACCAGATCTCCAGAGTCCTGGATGCTTCTTTCTCAGCCTGTTTAAAAAGGTAATTATTTTTACCAGGTGGTACACATTTTTTCTTTCAATGTGTGCTCTCACAATCATATACTTTTTCTGTTCTTGAAAGTGACTTGTTGATGGTATAGGATATCAGTCAAACAATGTCTTCTCATCAAGGAATGGGCTGTGTTCTCCTTATAGAGCATGATTTATTATGGGAGGCATTTGCTTGGCGGTAGGCCATGCTTGGCAGCGTCGCATCCTCTCGGTCTTCAGCGCTTCTGTAGGAACAGAGCACCAGTGTGGTCGAGCCACATAAAACACCAGCGAGCGACAACAGCGCACCACTCCATAATTTATTTTTGCTCCTGTTTCGATAAATTTCAAATTGGAGACCTGCATGTGTATATAACTATATATATACTTGGCCACATTGGAATTCAAGCTGCTACTCTTCATAGCATTAAACACGTTGAATTTTATAGTTCATAATTCACAGGAATATTGATAGAAGAATTCTACAAATTTGTTTATGACTTTATGATTATGTTCTTACTACAAGTCTATTGTTTAATTTTTACCTTGCAAACTGTGTAGGCAAAAAATTTCACTTATTTAAGAGCTGAGAGAATGGTGTCAAAATGTGGCTGATTACCTTCTAAACGTTTTACAGGATTCAACGATATATGTGTATACTTCCATGTCTACTTGATTCTTCTGCACAAAATATGGATCCAGATGGTTTGGAATGTTAAATATGTGCTCATACGATGTCTGGATTGAGCAATCTATTTACTGACGGCCGATTTTTAATGATGTCTTATAAAGTTGTGAAATTCTGCGAGGAAAAGCTTGTGAGTGGAATTAATGAGTATTGTGCTTGTGATGTTTCCTCCATAGCACTTTTGCAATCAATCATTCCTCTATTCTTATGGGTATAAATTCTCCCTTAAATCCTAAATACGAAAAAATTAGGTTGCATACATATGTGTGTTACAATCTATTTCTTTCATATTTTTCAGTTGTTCCATTGTATACATGCACTTTGGAAGGCAGATGTTAATGTTGGTTGGTTGCCCGAGAAGTCAAAAAGCCTAAAATCTTGAGTTGTATGGAGCATGGTCCTTTGCTTCAAGTTTGTGATAGACTTTATAACATTGACCGTGGAATCATTCCATCAGAATAAGACAAGAGCACTGTTACAGGGTTTGAGGGTTTGACAGAGATTGGAAATATATTGCTTTAGCGGTTCAGACATAATGTTTCTTTTTAATCTTGATCGTACCTATAACCTGATACAAACCATTATTCAGAAAGCCCGTGTGACTGATGACTAGAGCTGCATTTTGAATATTGTATTATATAATTGAAGTACCATCACATTTTAGTGTGTGGAATGTGCCTGTGTGACAATCGTGATAGAAGCTATACAAAGTTTGTCTTGGAATTTGATTGCATAGCATTAGATATCGCCGTAAATTTCCATCTCTCGCTAGACATTTGGTTGCCCTCTTCATTATCTTTATTAGGGATGGCTAACCGGGGTTGGACAAGAAACTTAATACTATTGTGCAAGGTGGAGGATGGGGAAGATAACCCAGAGGATAAATGGTCGTGGAAGGAAGTAGAGTGTCACGTCGAGAAGAGGGAGGCGAGAGACTAATGATGAGATGCATTTATCTACCACTTTAGAGCCATGAGATATCATCACATGTGAATAATTTGTGACTAATGTCACATGACATTTTTCTTTGCACACATATTTTGTTAGCCCATAGCAACGCATGGGCACTATACTAGTTAGAGTTCATGGAGGATATGCAAACCGCAATCATGCCACACATGTTCACGTCCAGTACATCTACTAAAAAATTTCCTACCCTTCCCTTATTTAGCATCTCCAACAAACACGCAACGCGCGGCGCGCTAAAATAACTTTTACAGCGCTGAAATAACATCTTTTTGCATGCAGAGGAACGCTTGCTGCAGCGACCGCTGTAAAATATTGCGCGCGCGAATGGCTCCAGCAGGCGCTGCAAAAAAACGGCGCGCGCCTGCAACCAATATAAAATTCAACGATACAGATAGCATGGTTCATCAAACCACAAACTAGTCCATACGATACAAATAGATAAAAATAGAAAAACGATACTACAGTGCAAACATAGGAGAAACTACTCCTCATTGTTGTCCTCCTTCTCGGTGGTGTAGTCCGACGACAGAAACGTGTCATTCCATCGAGGATCATTCTCGTCAAAGATCGATGCCTGTCCCAGGTCACACTGCGCTAATGCCAATGCCTTCCGCTCATGCTTGTCTGCCCGATCCGCAGCTCGCTGCGCCCTCCTCTCCGCCTAGAACTTGTTCTCTCGGGCGACATCATCTGGGAAGCGTCGGCGTCACTACACCATGGCGTACTCATCCGTCTCGGCGATGAGGAGGCGGTGCTCCCGCCTACACTGGACGTGGCAGTCCTCCTTGGAGACTACCCGCGGCGGAGGCGCGAGCTCCTGCGCCTCCTCGCGCGTCTGGGCGTCGGAAAAGTTCATCTGCGCCCGGCCTCATGGGCGGTCTCCAACGTCCCGAGACCAAGACGCATGTCACTGGAGCGGATCTCCGCGTAAAACATGGCGGATGGGCGAGCGCGGACGCCGCGGTAGCCGGAGCTGCTCCGGTTGCGCGGAGGCATGTCGGCGGCGGGGGAAAAGGCGCGGTGGAGTCGAGAGAAGGCCGGCGGTGGCGGGGCGCTGGAGGCTAGGAAGAAGGGGGCGACGGGGAAGAAGAAGGCGCGACAGGCCGCTTTTTCGCGCGCGCGTGATTTTTTTTCTGCGCGCCGGAATCTCCCGCGCCTGCTGCAGCGCGCCAAACCGCTCCACATGCGCTAAAACATGCTTTTGTCCCACGCGCGCGATATATAGCACGGCTGTTGGAGATGCTCTAAGAGCATCTCAAGCAACACAACAACTTGTGCTGCAAAAAATCTTCACCCCACCCCTCACGCGTCGCTGGCCACCCCGGTCGCGGCGGCCACCAAACCCCGGCGTTGCCCGGGCAGGTAGCGCAGCGCTCACGCGGCCCGCGCCATGGGTCGCTCCCACTCCACACGCTCCATCGGATCCGCAAGCTCTAGCTTGCGGGATAGCGAGGGATGGGGCCAGCCGGCCTCCGTCCCAGATTCGGCTAGATCCAGCGGTCCGTCGAAGGTGTCATACTCTCTATGTCCCCCTGGCTCGTCAACGCTCGCTTCGGCTTCCTGCTGCGAATCCTGCTTTGTGGGGAGTGCTCCTACACTACGGTGGCCTTCTCCACTCCGGACACTGCGCGGGATCCCCTTCTTGGGCAGCAGCGCCTTAAGTCCATTGTAGCTCACCCTACCCTCTGCACGAGCCCTTCCTCTTCGGGCCATGGCGATGGATGGACGGATGAACACTCGCAGAAGGACCGCTGTGCCAGCAGGCGCGTTCGAGGGGACTGCGACCGTGCTCCGTGACAGCACCGAGGCCACCTGCCCTCCTTCAATGCTGGCATCGGACGAGAGGCCTTCTTAAGGTGTTTTCGGGGGCTTTGCTACAAATGCCTGAGCTCCAAGCACCGTCATGTAGATTGTAGAGATCCAGTTCATTGCATCGAGTGCAAGCTCCCTGGCCACATTAGCAAGGATTGCCCAAAAATCCACGGAACAGGCGAGGGAATGGTTCTATGAAGGAGAGGCTGGGACCCCGCGCGGGGCACAGTCCGGCCAACAAGTGCCTCCGCTTCCCACGCCGTCGCCGCCCGCACCGGCCCTGGAGATGGCCTACCACACCGACCTGTTGCGGCACCCAAGGACCAGCCACAAGGTGGTGATCGAGACGCCTGCCATGGAGCACCAGATGTTCCTCCTGCGATGCCACGCATGCTTCTGATCTCAACAGCAGAGAGGCATGCCGCCAGCCCCATGTCAGTCGGGTGCGCCTTCGACACCCAGCTTCACACGCCGGCCCACCTACTGCGGGTCACGAGCCATGACCCGGAGGACTTCCTGGTCCATTTCGAGCTGCCGATGCACCGGGACAACGTCGTGCACTTGGGCTCCATCAACATTGACAGGGTCTTCTTCACCATCAAGCCATGGCACGAAGACGACCATGTTGTGCACCAAGACTTCCTCCTCCACGTCTGCGTCGTCATCGAGAAGATGCCGCTGCACCTCTGGTCCATCGAGGGGGCGGCCAAGGTCCTCGGCAACAAGTGCATCATTGATACGTCTCCAACGTATCTATAATTTATGAAGTATTCATGCTATTATATTATCTATCTTGGATGTTTTACATGCATTTATATGCTATTTTATATGATTTTTTGGGACTAACCTATTAACCTAGAGCCCAGTGACAGTCTCTGTTTTTTCCCTTGTTTTTGAGTTTTGCAGAAAAGGAATATCAAACGGAGTCCAAACAAGCTGAAAATTTACGGTGATTTTTTATGGACCAGAAGAAGTCCCTGAAGCACAAGAGTTGGGCCAGAAGAGTCCCGGGTCAACCACAAGGGTGGAGGACCTTCCCTACCCTCAGGGAGGGTGCTCTAGTCTTGTTGTTGACTCTTGGACCCCCGACGTGAAACCGACGCCAAAAATTCCTATAAATACAAAAAACCCCGAAAAGAAACCTAGAACGGAAGTTCCGCCGCCGCAAGCCTCTATGGCCACGAAAAATCAATCTAGGCCCTCTCCGGCACCCTGCTGGAGGGGGCCATCATCACCGGAGGCCATGGAGGAGGATCCCGAAGGGGGCCATCATCACCATGGAGGCCAAGGACCAAAGGGAGAACCTCTCCCCATCTAGGGGGAGGCCATGGAGGAGGAAGCACAAGGGGGAGACTCTCTTCCCCCCTCTCTCGGTGGCGTCGGAGTGCCACCGGGGGAACCATCGTCACGGTGATTGTCTTCATCAACATCACCATATTCATCACCATCCTCATCTCTTTTAAGCGGTCCACTCTCCCGCACCCCGCTATAATCCCCTACTTGAACATGGTGCTTTGTGCCACATATTATGATTCAATGATGTGTTACCATCCTATGATGTTCTGAGTAGATTTCTTTTGTCTTTTGGGTTGATTGATGATATAGATTGGTTTGAGTTGTATGTTTTATTTTGGTGTTGTCCTATGGTGCCTTCCGTGCCACACACATGTGAAGGATTCCCGTTGTAGAGTGTTGCAATACGTTCATGATTCGCTTATAGTGGGTTGCTAGAGTGACAGAAGCTTAAACCCGAGTAAGGGGGTTGTTGCGTATGGAATAAAGGGGACTTGATGTTGGGGAACGTCGCATGCAATTTCAAAAAAATTCCTACGATCACGCAAGATCTATCTAGGAGATGCATAACAACGAGACGGGGAGAGTGTCTCCACGTACCCTCGTAGACCGAAAGCGGAAGCATTAGGTTAACGCGGTTGATGTAGTCAAACGTCTACACGATCCAATCGATCCAAGTACTGAACGTACGGCACCTCCGTGTTCAGCACACGTTCAGATCGATGACGTACCTTGAGCTCTTGATCCAGTAGAGGGTCGAGGGAGAGTTCCGACAGCACGACGGTGTGGTGACAGTGATGGTGATCCACGTAGGGATTCGCCTAAGCACTACGACAATATGACCGGAGGAGTAAACTATGGAGGGGGGGCACCGTACACGGCTAAGAGAAATCTTGGTGTGCCTTTGGGGTGCCCCCGCCCCCGTATATAAAGGGGGGGAGGAGGAGGTCGGCAGCCTAGGAGGGGCGCGCCAAGGGGGGAGTCCTACTTGGACTCCTAGTCCAAGTAGGATCCCTCCCCCACCTTTTCCTTCCAACGGAGGGGGAAAGAGGGAAGGAGAGGAGAGGAAGAGGGAAAGGGGGCCACGCCCCTACCCTTCCTATTCGGACTCCCCTTGGGGGGCACGCGCCTCCCCCTTGTGGGTTGTCCCCTATTCTCTGCCATGGCCCATGAGGTCCATGATTTCCCCCGGGGGGTTCCGGTAACCTCGGTACTCCGATAAAATACCTGAATCACTCGGAACCATTCTGATGTCCGAATATAACCTTCCAATATATGAATCTTTACCTCTCGACCATTTCAAGACTCCTCGTCATGTCCGTGATCTTATCCTGGACTCCGAACAAACTTCGGTCACCAAAACACATAACTCACAATACAATTTGTCATCGAACGTTAAGTGTGCGGACCCTACGGGTTCGAGAACTATGTAGACATGACCGAGACACATCTCCGGTCAATAACCAACAGCGGAACCTGGATGCTCATATTGGATCCTACTTATTCTACGAAGATTTTTATCGGTCAAACCACATAACAACATACGTCATTCCCTTTGTCATCGGTATGTTACTTGCCCGAGATTCGATCGATGGTATTCTCATACCTAGTTCAATCTCATTACTGGCAAGTCTCTTTCCTCATTCTGTAATGCATCATCCCGCAACTAACTCATTAGTTACATTGTTTGCAAGGCTTATAGTGATGTGCATTACCGAGAGGGCCCAGAGATACCTCTCCGATACTCGGAGTGACAAATCCTAATCTCGTTCTATGCCAACTCAACAAACACCTTCAGAGACACCCGTAGAGCATCTTTATAATCACCCAGTTACGTTGTGACGTTTGATAGCACACAAGGTGTTCCTCCGGTATTCGGAAGTTGCATAATCTTATAGTCAGAGGAATATGTATAAGTCATGAAGAAAGCAATAGCAATAAAACTAAACGATCATAATGCTAAGCTAACGGATGGGTCTTGTCCATCACATCATTCTCTAATGATGTGATCCCGTTCATCAAATGACAACACATGTCTATGGTCAGGAACTTAACCATCTTTGAATAACGAGCTAGTCAAGTAGAGGCATACTAGGGACACTCTGTTTGTCTATGTATTCACACATGTACTAAGTTTCCGGTTAATACAATTCTAGCATGAATAATAAACATTTATCATGATATAAGGAAATATAAATAACAACTTTATTATTGCCTCTAGGGCATATTTCCTTCAGTCTCCCACTTGCACTAGAGTCAATAATCTAGATTACATAGTAATGATTCTTACACCCATGGAGTCTTGGTGCTGATCATGTTTTGCTCGTGAGAGAGGCTTAGTCAACGGGTCTGCAACATTCAGATCCGTATGTATCTTGTAAATCTCTATGTCTCCCTCCTTGACTTGATCACAGATGGAATTGAAGCGTCTCTTGATGTGTTTGGTTCTCTTGTGAAATCTGGATTCCTTCGCCAAGGCAATTGCTCCAGTATTATCACAAAAGATTTTCATTGGACCCGATGCACTAGGTATTACACTAGATCAGATATGAACTCCTTCATCTAGACTCCTTCATTTGCTGCTTCCGAAGTATCTATGTACTCCTCTTCACACGTAGATCCCACCACGACGCTCTGCTTGGAACTGCACCAACTGACAGCTCCACCATTCAATATAAATACGTATTCGGTGTGACTTAGAGTCATCCGGATCAGTGTCAAAGCTTGCATCGACGTAACCATTTACGATAAGCTCTTTGTCACCTCCATAAACGAGAAACATATCCATAGTCCTTTTCAGGTATTTTAGGATGTTCTTGACCGTTGTCCAGTGATCCACTGTCAGATTGCGGGCTTCGCAGACCCTTGAGAGGTTCAAACACTAGGGTGCGTACGAAGAACTCCTTCTCCCCAACCTGCCGACCCGATGATTCCACAGCCTAGATTGACGAACCCAAGGGACAAGATACACAGCGGTTTATCCTGGTTCAGGCCACCTTGTGGTGTAATACCCTACTCCATCTTTGTGGTGGATTTCCTCGAGGGGCTGAGGATGAACTAGTACAGTGGATGAACAGCCTCATGAGGTGAGGTGTTCTTGAGCTCGGTGAGCTGGTGGGTGTAAGGATGGCCTGAATGATCCGATCCCATCCTATCCCTCTGCCTAGTGGTGGCTAAGTCCTATTTATAGTGGCCTCGGTCCTCTTCCCAAATGTAGGCGGGAAGGGATCCCACAACGGCCAAATTCAAAGGGAGACAACTAGTACAAGTTATCTTGACAAAAGTAGTCTTGGCCTGCAAAGGCTCTGGTGGTGGCGCTGTAGTGGGCTCCGCGATGACCTCCGTCCTGTCCTCCTGGCGGACTTGGTCTTGTTGCACCAATATGGAAACCTTTGCCTGATTCCTCGGGACTCCGCGCCTGCGCTTGCCCCCTTGGCACCAAAGGGGAAACTGGTACGCTGCGCCTGATGGCGCCCGCCTGGCCTTGGTCGTCATGAATCACATCATGTGAACCTCGCGAGGTGCACCTTGACTTGATATCTCTGCTCCTCGGGAGGTAGCCTAGTGAGGCCGCCCCCAGGGAGGTCTTGGTGTCGTCCGCCTCGTGAGGCTTGGTCCCTCGCGAGGGTCTTGAGTCGTTGCTGCTGAAACTGGGCCATACCAGGCCGCTGATGGAGCCACGCCGTGGGCCGCAGGCAGGCAAGTCTGGGTACCCCCGTTCCCAGGACGCCGACAGTAGCTCTCGGGCCCAAGACGCGCTCGAGCTTGGCTTCGAGGCGAAGCCAAAGGGCAAGAGCGGAGCGCCATGGGCCCCAACCGCCTGCGGCCTTGATCGAGCATGGCGATTGATGGGACGTGGATGCCTCCGCTTACCCGCGCTGCCTTGGCAACTGTCCGACTTGACAAGACTCTGCTGCATGTAGAGGAAAATCATCATTACGTGCGATCGTGGTGGCCGGTGGTTGGCCTCCTCCTAGCTATAAATGAGGAAGGGGCAGAGCCCCCTTGCTCATCTATGTCTTCTCACAGTGCGCTCCTTCTTCTTCCTCTTGGTCCCTCCATCTTGCTAACTTGCTGAAACACCCATGGCGCCGATTAGGAGGTTTTCCACAACAGAAAAAGGAAAGACCCCCCTCATGGAGCCTGAGTTGCTTCCGCCGAAGAAGAGGTCCCGGTGTCCTCACGATGTCGAGGTGAGGCAGGAGGTGACGCGACCCTAGTACAAGCGGCCACCCCCAGCTTCCCACTCCCTCTGTACACTCGGGCGCCAGGTTTGGAAGAAGGTGGCACCGCTCCACGCCACGCGAGCCGCGGTCGCGGGGACCAGGCTGGGGCTGCACGGCCGTCCGACCTGTGAACCCATGCCTAAGCCTCCTCGCATGAGTTCGTGATGTGGGCGGCGATGCCACCGCGCACATGGATCTGGCTCCCGCAGTTCTTCACCGAAGAGATGCCGCCGAGGGGGCCGCTCGAGCTGTGGCTGCGGCATGCTGGGTGCTGTAGTCTGGCCACAGGGGCAGAGGTTGAGGTCGTCCCCCTGGCAAGATTTTCATGACTCGTGGATGGGGCGAGGTCGCCCGCGCCTGCCGCGCAGAGGGGGCCCTCGCCCTCCACTTCGAGTATGACGACGCCTCCATGTTGTTCTTCAAGGTCTTCGACGAGGAAGGCCGCCGCCTGGAGTGCTGCCCTGGAGGAGACCGCCAACATGGTGAAGCGACGGGTGCAGTGCCTGCCGTTGGTCCTGCCGACAACTCCTCCAGCAACAGCAATGACTCCTGGGAGTCCAGCGACTCTCCTGAGCTTAGCAAGTCTCCGGAGTCAAGCGACGACAACTACGTTCCCCCGAGCTCTCGCCGTTCCCGGAGCACCGTGGCGACCTCCGTCCAGCGCCGACGATGATCTGGATGGGGTTGGTGTCGGCCTCATCTGGCCCACTAATGATGGCGTCGGTGGTGGTGCCCGCAGTCGGGGCTTCTTGAGGTCGTTCCTCTTTTGTTCCCTACGAGGAACCGAAACGATCCTCATGGGGGTATGTAAAGAACATGTAATGCTTTTGTTCCATCGTTTGTTGTTCTTAACATGAGATTGCGGCTACGTGTCTCGCTCAGGCATTACTCCCCCTTTTCGTTCTCGCGGTAGCTTTAGCGCTCTATGCCGTCAGGTCCCAGTCCCCAGGCAGGCTTTAGTCGTCGCTGGTATGCCAGGTCGCGATGCCATGGTCAACGCCAAGAGGTGAGCGGCCCGAGGTCCGGTAAGAGCTCCCGAGGCGCGATGCTTGAGAGGTCCCCCTTGGCACGCAAGCAGCTCTTTGGAGGCCGAAAAGGAAAGCAGCACTGCCGGAGCGAGTTTATGAGAGTGGAGGACTTCAGACAGAGAGATTCACTTCATTACGCATAGGTGACTTATCTTTTGGCAAGCTTGTGGTGATTCCTTGCACAACGCTCGGTCCGTGCTTCAGCGGCGATGCTACTAGGTAGGGCCACGCCGGTCTCCCCTTTCCTCGCTCATCTAAATGCTCTACGTCCTCGGGTCCCGACCCTCGAGCGAGGCTCAATCCCTGCTGGTATGTCAGGTCGCGATGCTGTGGTCAAGGACAGGGGGTGAGGGCTGGAGAGTCAAAAAGAGCTCCTGAGGCATGATGCTCAGGAGTCCCCCCTTTAACGCGCAAGCGAATCGCATAAAAAGGGCGGCCAACGAGGCCGCCTGTAGCTGAGCTTCGGAGATTCCTGCGGGTTAGTTTGAGAGGAGAGCATAACCCATAATCGCATTCGCTGTCCTGCCACTGTTCTTTCTGCAAGAAGATGAAGGCACTGAGGATCTGGTGACGTGACGAGCGCGGAGCGAGCCGCGAGCCAGAGCTCAATCGCACAGGTTTATCAGTGTTGTAGGGACGGACCCGAGCACAAGCATCGTGCCAGCATGTGTAGTCCCCATTGCGGGATGAGCGAGAGGCCGGTCAGCAACGCGGGGTGATGTCTACTACACAACCTTCTTCTTGTAGACGTTGGTGGGCCTCAAAGTGCTGAGGTTTGTAGGACAGTAGCAAATTTCCGTCAAGTGGATGACCTAAGGTTTATCAATCCATGGGAGGCGTAGGATGAAGATGGTCTCTCTCAAACAACCATGCAACCAAATAACAAAGAGTCTCTTGTGTCCCCAACACACCCAATACAATGGTAAATTGTGTAGGTGCACTAGTTCGGTGAAGAGATGGTGATACAAGTGCAATACGAATGGTAGATATAGGTTTTTGTAATCTGAAAATATAAAAACAGCAAGGTAGCAAGTAGTAAAAGTGAGCATAAACGGTATTGCAATGCGTTGAAACAAGGCCTAGGGTTCATACTTTCACTAGTGCAAGTTCTCTCAACAATAATAACATAACTGGATCATATAAGTATCCCTCGACATGCAACAAAGAGTCACTCCAAAGCCACTAATAGCGGAGGACAAACGAAGAGATTATTGTAGGGTACGAAACCACCTCAAAGTTATCCATTCTGATCGATCTATTCAAGAGTCTGTAGTAAAATAACATGAAGCTATTCTTTCCGTTCGATCTATCATAGAGTTCGTACTAGAATAACACCTTAAGACACAGATCAACCAAAACCCTAATGTCACCTAGATACTCCAATGTCACCTCAAGTATCTGTGGGTATGATTATACGATATGCATCACACAATCTCAGATTCATCTATTCAACCAACACAAAGAACTTCAAAGAGTGCCCCAAAGTTTCTACCGGAGAGTCAAGACGAAAACGTGTGCCAACCCCTATGCATAAGTTCACGAGGTCACGGAACTCGCAAGTTGATTACCAAAACATACATCAAGTGGATCACGTGATATCCCATTGTCACCACAGATAAGCACATGCAAGACATACATCAAGTGTTCTCAAATCCTTAAAGACTCAATCCGATAAGATAACTTCAAAGGGAAAACTCAATCCATTACAAGAGCGTAGAGGGGGAGAAACATCATAAGATCCAACTATAATAGCAAAGCTCGCGATACATCAAGATCGTATCACCTCAAGAACACAAGAGAGAGAGAGAGATCAAACACATAGCTATTGGTACATACCCTCAGCCCCGAGGGAGAACTACTCCCTCCTCGTCATGGAGAGCACCGGGATGATGAAGATGGCCACCGGAGAGGGATTCCCCCCTCCGGCAGGGTGCCGGAACAGGTCTAGATCAGTTTTCGATGGCTACGGGGGCTTCTGGCGGCGGAACTCCTGATCTATTCCGCTGTCTGATGTTTTTAGGGTATAGGGATATATATAGGCGAAAGAAGTCAGTCAGGGGAGCCACGAGGGGCCCATGAGGGTGGGGGGCACGCCCAGGGGGTAGGGCGCGCCTCCCTGCCTCGTGCCTCCCTCGAAGCTTCCCTGACGTCTACTCCAAGTCTCCTGGATCGCTTCCGTTTCCAAAAATAAGTTCCGTGAAGTTTTAGGTCAATTAGACTCTGTTTGATTTTCCTTTTCTGCGGTACTCTAAATCAAGGAAAAACAGAAACTGGCACTAGGCTCTAGGTTAATAGGTTAGTCCCAAAAATCATATTAAATAGCATATAAATGCATATAAAACATCCAATGTTGATAATATAATAGCATGGAACAATCAAAAATTATAGATACATTGCAGACGTATCAAGCATCCCCAAGCTTAATTCCTGCTCGTCCTTGAGTAGGTAAATGATAAAAACAGAATTTTTGATGTGGAATGCTACCTAACATAATCATCAATGTAATCTTCTTTATTGTGGCATGAATGTTCAGATCCATAAGATTCAAGACAAAAGTTTAATATTGACATAAAAATAATAATACTTCAAGCATACTAACAAAGTAATCATGTCTTCTCAAAATAACATGGCCAAAGAAACTATTCCTACAAAATCATATAGTCTGGCTATGCTCTATCTTCACCACACAAAATATTTAAATCATGCACAACCCCAATGACAAGCCAAGCAATTGTTTCATACTTTTGATGTTCTCAAAAAAATTTCAATCTTCACGCAATATACGAGCGTGAGCCATGGATATAGCTATATATGTGGAATAGAATGGTGGTTGTGGAGAAAACAAAAAGGAGAAGATAGTCTCACATCAACTAGGCGTATCAACGGGCAATGGAGATGCCCATCAATAGATATCAATGCGAGTGAGTAGGGATTGCCATGCAATGGATGCACTAGAGCTATAAGTATATGAAAGCCATTGATTGATGCTTGTTGGTGGAGCGGGAGTATAAACTTTACCATTCTGTTTGGGAACCGCCTATAATGTGTGTAGCATGGAAGATATCGCCATCTCTCGGTTGTTATGTTGACAATGAAAGTATACTGCTCAAAATATTATTCATATCTATTTCAAAACCGAGCTCTGGCACCTCTACAAATCCCCTCTTCCCTCTGCGAAGGGCCTATCTATTTACTTTTATGTTGAGTCATCATCCTCTTATTAAAAAGAACCAGTTGGAGAGCACCGTTGTCATTTGCATTCATTACTATTAGTTTACATTGAGTATGACTTGACTAGATCTCTTTTACCATGAATTACAATGTCTAGTCAGTCCTTGATCTTTAAAGGTGCTCGGCATTTATGTTTTGCGGTCTCAGAAAGGGCTAGCGAGATATTATGATTGTTTTGAGAAAGTGTTGTCATCCGAGATTTATTATTATTGCTCGCTAGGTGATTATGCCATTGATATGAGTAAACATGAGACCTAAGAGTTATTGTGAATGTGGTTAGTTCATAATCTTTGCTGAAAACTTGAATGCTGGCTTTACATATTAACAACAACAAGAGCAAACAAAGTTTGTAAAAGTTTTCTTTATCACTTTCAGTTTGTCAACTGAATTGTTTGAGGACAAGCAAAGGTTTATGCTTGGGGGAGTTCATACGTCTCCGTCGTATCTACTTTTCCAAATACTTTTGCCCTTGTTTTGGACTCTAACTTGCATGATTTGAATGGAACTAACCCGGACTGACGTTGTTTTCAGCAGAATTCCCATGGTGTTAGTTATGTGCAGAAACAAAAGTTCTCGGAATGACCTGAAACTCCACGGAGCGTCTTTTTGGAAATAATACAAAATACTGGCAAAAGATCAAGACCAGGGGCCCCACACCCTAGCCACGAGGGTGGGCGGCACACCTGCCCCCTGGGCGCGCCCCCTACCTCGTGGGCCCCCTGGAGCTCCTCCGACCTCAACTCCAACTCTATATATTCTCTTTCGGGGAGAAAAAAATCAAGAAGAAGGATTCATCGCGTTTTACGATACGGAGCCGCTGCCAAGCCCTAAAACCTCTCGAGAGGGCTGATCTGGAGTCCGTTCGGGGCTCCGGAGAGGGGAATCCGTCACCGTCATCATCATCAAGACGGTGATGGGTTGGATGAGTTTTATCATGCAATCAAGTTAGTTTTGTTAGGGTTTGATCCCTAGTATCCACTATGTTCTGAGATTGATGTTGCTATGACTTTGCTATGCTTAATGCTTGTCACTAGGGCCCGAGTGCCATGATTTCAGATCTGAACCTATTATGTTTTCATCAATATATGAGAGTTCTTGATCCTATCTTGCAAGTCTATAGTCACCTACTATGTGTTATGATCTGGCAACCCCGAAGTGACAATAATCGGGACCACTCCCGGTGATGACCGTAGTTTGAGGAGTTCATGTATTCACTATGTGTTAATGCTTTGGTCCGGTACTCTATTAAAAGGAGGCCTTAATATCCCTTAGTTTCCGCTAGGACCCCGCTGCCACGGGAGGGTAGGACAAAAGATGTCATGCAAGTTCTTTTCCATAAGCACGTATGACTATATTCGGAATACATGCCTACATTACATTGATGAATTGGAGCTAGTTCTGTGTCACCCTAGGTTATGACTGTTACATGATGAACTGCATCCGGCATAATTCTCTATCACCGATCCATTGCCTACGAGCTTTCCATATATTTTTATTCGCTTATTTACTTTTCCGTTGCTATTGTTACAATCACTACAAAATACCAAAAACATTACTTTTGCTACCGTTACTTCTGCTATCGTTACCACTACTATCATATTACTTTGCTACTAAACACTTTGCTGCAGATACTAAGTTTCCAGGTGTGGTTGAATTGACAACTCAGCTGCTAATACTTGAGAATATTCTTTGGCTCCCCTTGTGTCGAGTCAATAAATTTGGGTTGAATACTCTACCCTCGAAAACTGTTGTGATCCCCTATACTTGTGGGTTATCATGCGGTACTAGAGAGGCTAGCAATGGTGGAAGGGTGAGAGTGCGTATAATCCATGGACTCAACATTAGTCATAAAGAACTCACATACTTATTGCAAAAATCTATTAGTTATCGAAACAAAGTACTACGTGCATGCTCCTAGGGGGATAGATTGGTAGGAAAATACCATCGCTCGTCCCCGACTGCCACTCATAAGGAAGACAATCAATAAATAAATCATGCTCCGACTTCATTACATAATGGTTCACCATACGTGCATGCTACGGGAATCACAAACTTTAACACAAGTATTTCTCAAATTCACAACTACTCAACTAGGATGACTCTAATATCACCATCTCCATATCTCAAAACAATCATCAAGTATCAAACTTCTCATAGTATTCAATGCACTTTATATGAAAGTTTTTATTATATCCCTCTTGGATGCCCATCATATTAGGACTAAATTCATAACCAAAGAAAATTACCATGCTATTTAGGACTCTCAAAATAATATAAGTGACGCATGAGATTTCATCTATTTCTTCAAAATAAAACCATCGTCGTGCTCTAAAAGGATATAAGTGAAGCACTAGAGCAAATGACAAACTACTCCGAAAGATATAAGTGAAGATCAATGAGTAGTCGAATAATTATGCAACTATTTGAAGACTCTCTATCATTTAATAATTTCAGATCTTGGTATTTTATTCAAACATCAAGCAAAGCAAAAGAAAATAAAATGACGCTCCAAGAAAAACACATATCATGTCGTGAATAAAAATATAGCTCCAAGTAAAGTTACCGATGAACGAAGAAGAGGGGATGCCTTCCGGGGCATCCCCAAGCTTAGGCTCTTGCCACTCCTTATTCCATAGTCCATCGAATCTTCACCCAAAACTTGAAAACTTCACAACACAAAACTTAACAGAAAACTCGTAAGCTCCGTTAGTATAAGAAAATAAATCACCACTTAGGTACTATTATGAACTCATTCTAAATTCATATTGGTGTAATATCTACTGTATTCCAACTTATCTATGGTTCATACCCTCCGATACTACTCATAGATTCATCAAAATAAGCAAACAACACATAGAGAACATAATCTGTCAAAAACAGAACAGTCTGTAGTAATCTGTAGGTTTTGAATACTTCCGTAACTCCAAAAATTATTTGAAATTAGGAAGTCCTAGTAAATTTGTTTATTAATCTACTGCAAGTGGAATTGGTATTTTATCGCTCTCTGGTAAAAATGAAAATTATTCTCGTGAGCGCATACTTTCTGTTTTTTACAGCAAGATCAAATAACAATCACCCAAGAAGATCCTAAAGGCTTTACTTGGCACAAACACTAATTAAAAAATAAAAAACACAATCATAACAGAGGATAGATGATTAATTTATTAGTAAACAGGAACAAAAAGAAAGGAGCAAAGATAAAATTGGTTTGCCTCCCAACAAGCGCTACCGTTTAACGCCCCTAGCTAGGCATGACGATTTCAGTGATGCTCACATAAAAGATAAGAATTGAAATATAAAGAGAGAATCATGAAGAATGTTAATAGAAAATTTAAGTATAACCCACTTCCTATGCACAGGAATTTTTTGAGCAAACAACTTATATGAACAATAATCAACTAGCATAGGAAGGAAAAACAAGCATAACTTCAAAAACTTTAAGCACATAGAGAGGAAACTTGATATTATTGCAATTCCTACGAGCATATATTCCTCCCGCATAATAATTTTTAGTAGCATCATGAATTAATTCAACAATATAACTATCACATAAAGCATTTCTTCCATGATCTACAAGCATAAAAAATTTACTACTCTCCACATAAGCAAGATTCTTCTCATTCGGAATAGTGGGAGTATCATAAGAAACTCGAATACTATAAATTGTTTCCATATTAAAAGAGTAATGTTCAGAAAAGGGGTAATCATAATCATGAAAAGTTTTATAAATATAATCATCAATACTTTTTATAGCATAAGTATCATCACAATAATCATCATAGGTAGCAACTTTGTTCTCATCATAATTGATTGAAACCTCTTCCAAGATAGTGGAATCATTACTAAACAAAGTCATGACCTCTCCAAATCCACTTTCATAATTATCACAATAAGATTCAACACCCTCCAAAATAGTGGGATTACTACTTCCTAAAGTTGACACTCTTCCAAACCCACTTTCATCAATATAATCATCATAAGTAGGAGGCATGCTATCATCATTATAAATTTGCATATCAAAACTTGGGAGACTAAAAATATCATCTTCATTAAACTTAGCATCCCCAAGCTTGGGACAAACATTAATTGCAGCAAATATATTCTGAAAAACATCATCTTCATCAAACATAGCATCCCCAAGATTGGGCCTTTTCATATCATAAGCATAATCACTCTCATCATTAATAGTATGGATAGCACTAATAGTATAGCAATTATCCTCGTCACAATGAGAAATAGGAGCAACAACATTTGGGAGAGATACCTTTCTACCTTTACTTCTCCGTATTTTCTTTTTCTTCTTCACATCATGTGTGGGTTCAATCCTCTTTTTGGAGCTCCTTATTAATGAGATTGGTTGAATAGAAGGCTCCTCCTTGTTACCTGATTCATCATAAGAAATAATAGGAGAATATTGGGAAGTCTCTTCCCTTTCGTTAGTATTATCTTCATCTTCTATTTGTTTTCTTTTATTTATGTAATTGGCAATATAAGGATTTTCAATGCAATTCACCGCACAATACATATAAATTTCTTCTAGATCAATATCGAGGAATTTCTCAAGGTTATATTCTAGAATATGCTTAGTTTGACGTTTCATTTCTTCATAACCCAAAAGCAAACTAAGTTCATTATGATGTGCAAGGGAAATCAAGTCATCACAATTTTTGGACACGATTCGATCATGAAACAATTTGCATTTGATATTTAAATGACCATGTTCATTGCAAAGTTCACAAGTATGGCTAAGATATTTTAAATTTTCAGCACTAACATCTAGCCGATCTTGCAACCATTTAGTTTCCAAATACTTATGCCTCTTGCAAAATCTATCTTCCCTGTTTGGTATGTACTTGCAAACTCTATGCACTCCACAAAAATCAACATGCTTATAAGAGTTATTTTCATCATAACTAATGCAATCATCATTAGTACTATGGATATTCAAAAAGTTCATACTAATAACATTGCAATCATGCTCATCATTCAAAGATTTAGTGCCAAACATTCTATAGACTTCTTCTTCTAGCACTTGAGCACAGTTTTCCTTTCCATCATTCTCACGAAAGATATAAAAAGATGAAGCGTATGAGGCAAACTCAATTCCATTTTTTGTAGTTTTCTTTTATAAACTAAACTAGTGATAAAACAAGAAACTAAAAGATTCGATTGCAAGATCTAAAGATATACCTTCAAGCACTCACCTCCCCGGCAACGGCGCCAGAAAAGAGCTTGCTGTCTACTACACAACCTTCTTCTTGTAGACGTTGTTGGGCCTCCAAGTGCAGAGGTTTGTAGGACAGTAGCAAATTTCCCTCAAGTTGATGACCTAAGGTTTATCAATCCATGGGAGGCGTAGGATGAAGATGGTCTCTCTCAAACAACCATGCAACCAAATAACAAAGAGTCTCTTGTGTCCCCAACACACCCAATACAATGGTAAATTGTATAGGTGCACTAGTTCGGCGAAGAGATGGTGATACGAGTGCAATATGGATGGTAGATAATGGTTTTTGTAATCTGAAAATATAAAAACAGCAAGGTAGAAAGTAGTAAAAGTGAGCATAAACGGTATTGCAATGTGTTGAAACAAGGCCTAGGGTTCATACTTTCACTAGTGCAAGTTCTCTCAAAAATAATAACATAATTGGATCATATAACTATCCCTCGACATGCAACAAAGAGTCACTCCAAAGTCACTAATAGTGGAGGACAAACTAAGAGATTATTGTAGGGTACGAAACCACCTCAAAGTTATCCTTTCTGATCGATCTATTCAAGAGACCGTAGTAAAATAACAAGAAGCTATTCTTTTTGTTCAATCTATCATAGAGTTCGTACTAGAATAACACCTTAAGACACAAATCAACCAAAACCCTAATGTCACCTAGATACTCCAATGTCACCTCAAGTATCCGTGGGTATGATTATACGATATGCATCACACAATCTTAGATTCATCTATTCAACCAACACAAAGAACTTCAAAGGGTGCCCCAAAGTTTCTATCAGAGAGTCAAGACGAAAACGTGTGCCAACGCCTATGCATAAGTTCACGAGGTCACGGAACTCGCAAGTTGATCACCAAAACATACATCAAGTGGATCACGTGATATCCCATTGTCACCACAGATAAGCACATGCAAGACATACATCAAGTGTTCTCAAATCCTTAAAGACTCAATCCGATAAGATAACTTCAAAGGGAAAACTCAATACATTACAAGAGAGTAGAGGGGGAGAAACATTATAAGATCCAACTACAATAGCAAAGCTCGCGATACATCAAGATCGTATCACCTCAAGAACACGAGAGAGAGAGAGAGAGATCAAACACATAGCTATTGGTACATACCCTCAGCCCCGAGGGAGAACTACTCCCTCCTCTTCATGGAGAGCACCGGGATGATGAAGATGGACACCGGAGAGGGATTCTCCCCTCCGGCAGGGTGCCGGAACGGGTCTAGATTGGTTTTCGGTGGCTACGGGGGCATCTGGCGGCGGAACTCCCGATCTATTCCGCTCTCTGATGTTTTTAGGGCATATGGATATATAGGCGAAAGAAGTCGGTCAGGGGAGCCACGAGGGGCCCACGAGGGTGGGGGCGCCCAAGGGGTAGGGCGCGCCTCCCTGCCTCATGCCTCCCTCGAAGCTTCCCTGACGTCTAATCCAAGTCTCCTGGATTGCTTCCGTTCCAAAAATAAGTTCCGTGAAGTTTCAGGTCAATTGGACTCCGTTTGATTTTCCTTTTCTGCGATACTCTAAAACAAGGAAAAAACATAAACTGGCACTAGGCTCTAGGTTAATAGGTTAGTCCCAAAAATCATATAAATGCATATAAAACATCCAAGGTTGATAATATAATAGCATGGAGCAATCAAAAATTATAGATACATTGGAGACGTATCATGGGGGGACATGAAGGGCGTCAGGCAAGCAGGTGATAACATAAATCATCTTATGGGAGGAAGTAAAGCTAGTACAGATAGATGCAAGAACGATACATGTCGCAAGGACGGACCCCATGCGGCCTGGGGATGATGCAGCCCGAGGGGCGCCCCAAGCAAGGTAAACTAAAGATGCAAAAGGGATATGTGCCACAGGGATAGGCCCATGCGACTTGGGGATAATGCAGCCCGAGGGGCGCCCCCAAATGAATAAACTAGAAATTGTCACCTGGTGTCTTTGCTGAAGAGGTGTCGAAGTAGCTAAAGATGCATGCTGAAAAGGTTGCTTCTCACGAGCCGTCTGGGTCCTGAACCTCGGGAGGCTCTGGAGGCTCGGGAGGCTCATGAAGAACTATTGTCGACTCTGCCAGGACCGCGTGGTGCCCTACCTCCTGAGCAACCATGATGCTTCGCATGCGACGCTGGAAGGTGACAGCCGCGTTCGGCAGGCCAAAAGGCATGCAAACAAAGGTGTGAGGTGGGCCCTCACACCGACCAGCGCGCGAAGGCCGGAAGCGCTCCTGAGCTGTGGCTCTGTTGAGCCCGGGGATGTTGACACAGACGCGCAGCTCGTTGTCCTCGCCAGGACAAGGGGCCGCGCCAGGCGGTGGGCGATGGTCGCTACGCATGGCTCTCGCTTCTTGAAGCTCCTCGATCGTCTTGGTGATGAACTCCTGAGCACCTCGCACCCTATGCCTAGTGCCCTCGTGAGGGAAGCGTGCGATGAAGCATGCCTCCATGTGGTGCCCGAGCACCTCCCTCGTGATGTTGGCTAAGTCTGAGGACCTCCAAAAGAGAGCCCCCGAGCCCAGCCTGAGGAGGGCACCGGGTGCGCCTTCCTATGCATGAAAGGGAGGCGCCCCATCCGTGGGCGCTGATCCTGAGGTGGTGCTGCTGGAGACACCATTGTCCTGAGGTTCTTGGCGGAGTAGCTGCTTCTTCTTCTTGGGGATAGCCTCAAGAGGGTAGATGGCGCCCTCGTTGTCTGGGTCTTCAATTGCCGCGTCTTGATAGGCGCGCTCGAGGGAGCACACCGTGTCCTTCTCCTCGCAAGCGATCATGATGATGTCATAGTTCCCTGGCATCTTGAGGATGTTGTAGCCATGGTGAGTCACTGCCATGAACTTGGCCAGGGCCGGATACCCAAGGATGGCGTTGTACGGGAGGCGGATGTGAGCGATGTCAAAGTCGATGAGCTCGGTGCGGTAGTTGTTGCGCTGGCCGAAGGTGACAGGGAGGTGGATCTGCCCTATCGGGGTGGTGGAGCCATCGGTCACTCCTGAGAAGGGCTTGGTGGGCTGCAGCTGATCATATGGCACTTGGAGGCGGTCGAACGTCTCGATGGAAAGAACATTGAGCCCCGCACCACCATCGATGAGGGTCTTGGTGACAAGGACATTGCTGATGACGGGCAAGTAGAGCATCGGGAGAGCGCCGGAAGTTGCTGCGCACTTGAGCTGGTCGGACGAGCTGAAGGTGATGGTGCACTTGGACCACCTGAGCGGACGTGTGGCCTCGAGCCTGGGAAGGGCCGCGTTCACCTCACGAGCGAACTGCTTGAAGATGCGGTGAGAGGCTGGGGCCTGAGCGCCACCCAAAATGCAGGCGATGGCGCGAGGCTCCTCGAAGCCCCCAACCCCCTCGTCCTGGTGGTGGTCGTCGTTTCTTCTCAGTGGTGGTGGCAGCGGAGGGAGTCCGGCATTGCCCTGAGGACGATCCTCATGAGGCTGGTCTCTCTAGGAGCCCTCACGAGGCTGGCCTTGTCAGTGATCCTCACGAGGCTGGTCGCGCCACTCTTGGCGGGGGCCGTGGTCGTCCCAACGTCCTCCACTTTTGCCTCCTCCGCGGCCGTAGCCTCGATCGTTGCAGTCGTGCGTCGACTGAGGCGCCCGTCACAGATGGCCCTGAGTGCCTGACAGTCATTGGTGTTGTGGCTATGCATGTTGTGGAAGACGCAAAATGGACGGCTGCACTTGGACGACTCTGGGTGGTCGCAGCCGGGCTTCATCTCTGGTTTGGCCGCTAGCACGGCAGCCCCCTTGCGCTTCACGTCCTTGGCCTTGGCCTTCTTGTCTTCTGGGTCGACAGCTGGGAGCTCAAGGAGGGAGAGGCTCCCCTCCTCAGCTCTCGCGCACTTGGTAGCCATGTTGAACATCTCCAGAGCCGTGCACAGGTCCTCGTGGATGGCGAGCTCCTCCTTCATCTTGACATCACAGACGCCATCGGAGAATGCTGAGATGATGGCTTCATGAGAAACCTTGGGGATCTTGAGGCGAACGCTGTTGAAGTGCTGGATGTACTTCTGCAGGGTCTCCCCAGGCTACTGCTTGATGCGCCGCAGGTCACCCACGGCAGGCGGGCGGTCGCGAGTGCCCTGGAAATTGGCGACGAAAATCTCACGCATCTCGCCCCAGGAGGAGATCGATCCCGCGGGCAGATTCAGGAGCCACGAGCGCGTGCCATCCTTGAAGGCCTTGGGGAACCAGTTTGCCATGACCTTTTCGTCGCTGCTGGCCGCCTCGATGCTCAACTCGTAGAGCTGAAGGAACTCCGTAGGGTCGGGGTGCCGTCGTAGCGTGGAGGCAGGTCAGGCTTGAACTTGCCTGGCCAGCCGACGCCGCGTAGCTCAGGGTGATGTCGCTTGAAGCTACGTTGGTATTTCCCCAAAGAAGAAGGGATGATCCAGCACAACGGAGGTAGGTATTTCCCTTAGATATGAAACCAAGGTTATCGAACCAGTAGGAGAACCAAGCAGAACAACATAAACAGCCCCTGCACACAGATAACAAATCCTTGCAACCCGACGTGTTAAAGGGGTTGTCAATCCCTTTCGGGTAACGGTGCCAGAAATTGGTGCGTGACGGGAGAAAGATGTAATAGATTGAATAAATAGATCTCAAATAAAATAAAGTGTAGCAAAGTATTTTTGGGTTTTTGGATTAATATATCTGAAAATAAAAGCAAATAAAAGTAGATCGCAAAGGCAAATAATATGAGAAAGAGACCCGGGGGCCGTAGATTTCACTAGTGACTTTTCTCGAGAAAAATAGCAAATGGTGGGTGAACAAATTACTGTTGGGCAATTGATAGAACTTCAAATACTCATGACGATATCCAGGCAATGATCATTATATAGGCATCACGTCCAAGATTAGTAGACCGACTCCTGCCTGCATCTACTACTATTACTCCACACATTGACCTCTATCCAACATGCATCTAGTGTATTAAGTTCATGGAGAAATGGAGTAATGGAATAAGAACGATGACATGATGTAGAAAAGATCAATCTATGTAGAGATAGACCCCATCATTTTATCCTTAGTAGCAATGATACATACGTGTCGGTTCCCCTTCTGTCACTGGGATCAAGCACCGTAAGATCGAACCCACTACAAAGCACCTCTTCCCATTGCAAGATAAATTGATCAAGTTTGCCAAACAAAACCCAAATATCGGAGAAGAAATACGAGGCTATAAGAAAACATGCATAAAAGAGATCAAAGAAACTCAAATACTTTTATGGATATAAAAAGATAGATCTGATCATGAACGCAAAGTTCATCGATCCCAACAAACACACCGCAAAAGAGTTACATCATATGGATCTCCAAGAGACCATTGTATTGAGAATCAAGAGAGAGAGAGATGAAGCCATCTAGATACTAACTACGGACCCAAAGGTCTACAAAGAACTACTCACACATCATCGGATAGGCACCTATTGAGGTGGTGAACCCCATCCGAGATGGTGTCTAGATTACATCTGGTGGTTCTGGACTCTGCGGCGGCTGGATGAATATTTCGTCGAATCCCATAGGGTTTTGGCAATATTGGGGTATTTATAGAGCAAAGAGGCGGTTCAGAGGGCACCCGAGGTGGCCACAATGCACCAGGGTGCGCCTGGGCCTCCTGGCGCGCCCTGGTGGGTTGTGCCCCCCTCGGGGCACCCCCAGGCGTAGCCAGGGCCCGTTGTGTTCCTTTTGGCCCATAAAAATTCTCCATAAAGTTTCATGACATTTGGACTCCATTTGATATTGATTTTCTACGATGTAAAAAACATGGAAAAAACTGCAACTGGCACTTGGCACTATGTCAATAGGTTAGTACCAAAAAATGATATAAAATGACTATAAAATGATTATAAAACATCCAAGATTGATAATATAATATCATGTAACAATCAAAAATTATAGATACATTGGAGACATATCAGCATCCCCAAGTTTAACTCCTACTCATCCTCGAGTAGGGAAGTGATAAAAACAGAATTTTTGATGTGGAATGCTGCCTAACATGTCATATCATATTCTTTTCTTTATAGAATGAACATTTGGAATTTTATATTGTTCAAAGCAATAGTCTAGTTTTGACATGATAATTTAAATACTCAAGAATATCAACAAGCAACCATGTCTTTCAAAATATCAACACTAAAATAAGCTATCCCTAGCCCATCGTGCTCAACCATTGATCCATTCATGAAACAAACTCGCATATTAGCTACATCCAATACCTAAGTAAGATCATATTGCCTCCTAGCTGGTGCTTTTATAAGAGAAGATGGAGACTCAAATTCAAAAATAAAAATTGCATAAAGTAAAAGAAAGGCCCTTTGCAAAGGGAAGTAGGGATTTGTAGAGGCGACAGAGCTCAAAGCGAGAAACTTAGAGATAAAAACATTTTGGGAGGTGTATCAATCCCACCAATGAAAACGACTTAGAGTTCCCAACACTTTCCATGCTTAGATATATCATAGGCGGTTCCCAAACAGAAAATGAAGTTTATTCCTTTTTTCACCATACTTTCACTTTACATGGCTAATCGTATCCACAGGTGCCCTCCATACCAACACTTTCCAAGGAATTTATTATTTGACAACATAAAGTAAATTCATTTTTTCATTTCGGGATTGGGCATCCCTAATAACTTTGCCTTACTCTCGTGCAATGACAAGTGAATAAACACTCATCTTGAGAATAACAGATCTAGCATGGAAAATATTAGCCACCCGTCACCGCTCCGCGAGCGAAACGAACACAAAAGAGAAGTTTATTTTTGAAAATTAGAGATGGCACATGAAAATTTGCTTAGAATGGCAAAAGAATGCCGCATATAGGTAGATATAGTGGACTCATGTGGCAAAACTGGTTTAAAGGTTTTTGGATGCACAAGTAGTGATCATACTTATTGCAAAATGAAGGCTAGCAAAAGATTGAGAAGCGACCAACCAAGAAACGAATAATCTCATAAGCGAGCATTTAGCATAACTAACACCGAATAATGCACCATAAGTAGGATATAATTTCATTGCATAACTATTGACTTTCGTGCTTGCATAGGGAATCACAAACCTTAACACCAATATTCTTACTAAAGCATAATTACTCATCAAGATGACTCACATATCACATCATCATATCTCAAAACTATTACTAAGAATCAAGTTTATTTTGTCCAATGATCTTCATTAAACTTTTTATTATATCCTTCTTGGATATCTATCACTTCGGGACTAATTTTCATATGTTTCTTTTGACAAGCTCAAACAAATATAAGTGAAGATCATGAGCATAATATTTCTTTCTGTCAAATTAATTTAAGTGAAGCAAGAAAGAATTTCTTGAAAATTTTACTAACTCTAAAATAAATATAAGTGAAGGAAGAGATCATTTCTTCAAAAATACTGAGCACACCGTGCTCAAAAAGATATAAGTGAAGCACTAGAGCAAGTCTATAGCTCATAAAAAATTTAAGTAAAGCATAGAGAGCAATTCTAATAAGTCTTGACATAATTTTGGCTCTCTCAAATAGGTGTGTCCAGCAAGTGATCAATACTTAAAACACAAAATAAAACAAGCAAAGACTCATATCATATAAGATGCTCCAAGCAAAACACACAATATGTGACGAATAAAAATATAGTTTCGAGTAAAATACCGATGGTCATTAGAAGAAAGAGGAGATGCCACTCGGGGGTATCCCCGAGCTTAGTTGGTTGCTCATTTTTGGATAATAGCTTGGGATGCCGGGGCATCCCCAAGCTTAGGCTCTTCTACTCCTTATTCCTTCATCCATCATTAGATAACGCAAAACTTGAAAACTTCAATTACACAAAACTCAACAAAACCTTCGTGAGATCCGTTAGTATAAGAATAATAAATCACTACTATAAGTGTTGTATCAAACCAATTCATATTTTGTTCTTGCATTATATCTACTGTATTCCAACTTTTCTATGGCAAAAACTCATCAAAGAAAACCATAGAGCCATCAAAATAAGCACACAACAGAAATAAAACACAATCTGTCAGAAGAGAACAGTCTGTAGCAATCTGACTATTTAGAATACGTCTGTAACTCCAAAAATTCTGAAAAATTAGGACGACCTGAGAAATGTGTATATTGATCTACTGCAAGTGGAATGGGTATTTTATCGCTCTCTGGTAAAAAAATGAAAATTATTTTCGTAAGCGCAAAAGTTTCTATTTTTTCAGCAAGATCAAACAACTATCACCCAAGAAGATCATAAAGGCTTTACTTGGCACAAACACTAATTAGAACATAAAAAACACAATCATAACAATAGCATAATTGTGCTAACACTCAAGAACAGGAAGCAAAAAGCAAAAATAAAATTTATTCATTGGGTTGTCTCCCAACAAGCACTATAGTTTTACACCCTTAGCTAGGCATAAAGCAAGGATCTAAGTTTTGTCATCTTTTGTAAGGGTTTTCTGAAACCTGGGAGGTTCTTTACGCTTCCCTAAATTTTCCGGAAAAGAAACCAAATTTAGATCCAAAATATCCAATCGCTTGTTACAAAGAGTAATCAAGGTATTCACGCAATTGATACTACCATTAAGATGTTTGAGGGGTTCGTTATATTTTGGTAATTCAACTATGTGTTTATGCAAATCACCAAGTTTGTCCAGCATTTGAACTCCCTCTAGGGTGAAACTGAACCCCTTCTTATGAGGTGGAATCCCCAAAATTCCTTCTAATATTTCATAGGCAGCATTGGCATCAAGCTCAATAAAATTCCCTTTAGCGGCAAAATCTAGGAGTTGTCTATGATGCAGAGCCAATCCTATGTAAAAATTACGAAGCAAAACCTTAGCGCCCCCCTTTAAATTGGAAATACGATACGATTCCATAAGCCTATACCAAGCATCTTTCAAATTTTCTCCTTGTCTTTGCTTGAATTAAAGCACTTCAAAATCTGGCGACAAAGGAGGAGTAGGCACGCTAGTCATTATGACTAGGAAGCAAGAACACAGATAGATCTGGCAAGAAAACGGCGAACGGAAAAGAGGGGCGAGTAAAACTACAATTTTTTGTGAAGTGGGGGAGAGGAAAACGAGAGGCAAATGTCAAATAATGTAAATTGTGAGGAGATGAGATTTGTGATTAGGAACCTAGTATATGTTGAAGATCATCCCCGACAACAGCGCCAGAAATTCCTTTTGATATCGCTTGAAGCTACGTCGGTATTTCCCCAAAGAGGAAGGGATGATGCAGCACAACGGCGGTATGTATCTCCCTCAGATATGACACCAAGGTTATCGAACCAGTAGGAGAGCCAAGCAACACAACATAAACAGCCCCTGCACATAGATAACAAATCCTCGCAACCCGACGTGTTAAAGGGGTTTCAATCCCTTTCGAGTAACGGTGCCAGAAATTGGTGTGTGACGGGAGAAAGTTGTAATAGATAGGATAAATAGATCGCAAATAAAATAAAGTGCAGCAAAGTATTTTTGGGTTTTTGGATTAATAGATTTGAAAATAAAAGCAAATAAAAGTAGATCACAAAGGCAAATAATATGAGAAAGAGACCCGGGGGTCGTAGGTTTCACTAGTGGCTTCTCTCGAGAAAAATAGAAAACGGTGGGTGAACAAATTACTGTTGGGCAAGTGATAGAACTTCAAATACTCATGATGATATCCAGGCAATGATCATTATATAGGCATCACGTCCAAGATTAGTAGACTGACTCATGCCTGCATCTATTACTATTACTCCACACATCGGCCGCTATCCAGCATGCATCTAGTGTATTAAGTTCATGGAGAAACGGAGTAATGCAATAAGAATGATGACATGATGTAGAAAACATCTATCTATGTAGAGATAGACCCCATCGTTTTATCCTTAGTAGCAACGATACATACATGTCGGTTCCCCTTTGGTCACTGGGATCATGCACCGTAAGATCGAACCCACTACAAAGCACCTCTTCCCATTGCAAGATAAATAGGTCAAGTTGGCCAAACAAAACCCAAATATCGGAGAAGAAATACGAGGCTATAAGCAATCATGCATAAAAGAGATCAAAGAAACTCAAATACTTTCATGGATATAAAAGATAGATCTGATCATAAACTCAAAGTTCATCGATCCCAACAAACACACCGCAAAAGAGTTACATCATATGGATCTCCAAGAGACCATTGTATTGAGAATCAAGAGAGAGAGAGAGAGATGAAGCCATCTAGCTACTAACTACGGACCCAAAGGTCTACAAAGAACTACTCACGCGTCATCGGAGAGGCACCAATGGAGGTGGTGAACCCCATCTGAGATGGTGTCTAGATTGCATCTGGTGGTTCTAGACTCTACGGAGTCTGGATGAATATTTCGTCGACTCCCCTAGGTTTTGGGAATATTGGGGTATTTATAGAGCAAAGAGGCGGTTCAGGGGGCACCCGAGGTGGGAACAACCCACCAGGGCGCGCTTGGGCCTCCTGGCGTGCCCTGGTGGGTTGTGCCTCCCTCGGGGCACCCCCCAGGCGCAGCCAGGGCCCGTTGTGTTCCTTTTGGCCCATAAAAATTCTCCATAAAGTTTCATTGCAGTTGGACTCCGTTTGATATTGATTTTCTATGATGTAAAAAACATGGAAAAAGAACTACTGGCACTTGGCACTATGTCAATAGGTTAGTACCAAAAATGATATAAAATGACTATAAAATGATTATAAAACATCCAAGATTGATAATATAACAACATGGAACAATGAAAAATTATAGATACGTTGGAGAGTATCAAGGGGTGAAGGCGCGGTAGCCCACTGTGGTCACCGGAGCCCGTTGTGGAGATGGGGCCTAATCTTGGTGCTCGCGCACCACCGCTGCAGGCGGCGCACGCTCTTGTCGTGGCGGTGGAGGGAGCGTTGGAGCACCTTCTTGCGGCCGTTGGACCTCCCGACATCTTTCTTCTTCGTGGGCGGGCGCCCGACATGGAAGGTCACACCGTGGGGCCGCGCGTCTAGGACCGTGGGCGACGTCCTGACGAGGAGGTGGCGGAGGCGCTCCATGGGCTACATCAGCCGCAGCAGGCGGCGGACGAGGCATGGAGAGGCACGGTGCAGGCGAGGCCCCAGCCGTGCTGACTAGCTGGGTGATGCGGTCCAGCCAGTCTTCATAGAGGTCGTCGACAGGGCGGTAGCGCAGGAGCTCACGTACCATGAGCAACGAAGCCTGCGCTTTCGCCGGGCCGTGATGATCGTGGGACGTCGAGCCGGCTGGGGTCAGCAACGGCGTGGCGGTGCGTCCATCCTGCCGCACAGAGGGATGATGCAATGAAGGTTGCTGCTCATGCCACGCCGGGCCAGTGACGACGTTGGCGGAAGGTGATGGAGAACGATGGGGAGGCCCACCAACAGGCGCTGTCTGGGCGACGCGCGCGGCTAGAGCGCTTGACACTCAGCACGAGCTCGGCGAGCATCTGCCATGGAGGCGGTGGAGCGGCGGCGAGTCGATCGATGGGAGAGAAGCTTCGACACACCCCTACCTGGCGCGCCAAATGTCGGATTCCGGGCTCCGCAGACCCTTGACAGGTTCGAACACTGGGGTGCGTACGAAGAACTCCTTCTCCCCAACCTGCCGGCCCGATGATTCCACAGCCTAGCTCGACAAAGCCAAGGGACAAGAGACACAATAGTTTATCCTGGTTCGGGCCACCTTGCGGTGTAATACCCTACTCCAGCTTTCTGGTGAATTGCCTCAAGGGGCTGAGGATGAACTAGTAAAGTGGATGAACAACCTCAGGAGGTGAGGTGTTCTTGAGCTCGCTGAGCTGGTGGGTGTCAGGATGGTCTGAATGATCTGATCCCATCCGATCCCTCTCCCTGGTGGTGGCTAAGTCCTATTTATAGTGGCCTCGGTCCTCTTCCCAAATGTAGGCGGGAAGGGTTCCCACAACGACCAAATTCAAAGGGAGGCAACTAGTACAAGCTATCCTGACAAAAGTAGTATTCGGCTGCAAAGGCTCTAGTGGTGACGCTGTAGTGAGCTCCACGATGACCTCTGTCCTGTCGTCCTGGCGGTCTTGGTCTTGTTGCACCAATGAAAGTGCATTATATCGACTAGAGGGGGGTGAATAGGTGATTTTTATGAATTCTTCACTGAGGAATTTGCAGGTGAGGAAATTCCTTAGCGAAGAACTACTAGCAGTGGAATAAGTACTCAAAAGTAAACATAATAGAGCACAAGCATAGTCATCATGATGAAATGAAAACAAGCATAGAGTACAAACAGCATAGACACAGGATAACACAGGATGAAGACAAACAGACTAAAGAAATTGAACTGAGGAAATTGAAAAAGTCTTCAGTCAAAGTCTTCAAACACAGATATGAACAAGCACTCAACACAGTTATGAGGAAATGAACGAGTTGAGGAAATAGAACCAGTGAGCTTGGTGAAGACAATGATTTGGTAGACCAGTTCCAACTGCTGTCTCAGTTGTACATCTGGTTGGAGCGGCTAGTTATTTAAACCTGAGGACACACAGTCCCGGACACACAGTCCTCACCGTATTCTCCTTGAGCTTAGGTCACACAGACATCGCCCAATCACTCGTGGTAAGTCTCCAGGTGACTTCCGAACCTTCACAGACTTGGTCACTCGGCGATCCACAATTCCTCTTGGATGTTCTAGACCTTGACACCTAACCGTCTGGAAGAAGCACAGTCTTCAAAGGTAACAAGCGTCGGATCCATGCAGGATCAATCTCTTCAGTGATGCTCAATCACTTGGGGTTTGTAGGTGTTTGGGTTTGGGTTTTCCTCACTAGATGATTTTCGCTCAAAGTCCTCGGAGGATGGGATGCTCTCAAATGACAATTGTCAGTTTCTCTCAGAGCAGTCAACCAGCTAGTGGTTGTAGGGGCGGCTATTTATAGCCTAGGGAGCAGCGCGGCATGATAAGACATAAATGCCCTTCAATGATATGACCGTTAGGTGGGTAGATATTTTGGGACAGCTGGCACAAGGCACAGCAACGGTTGGAAATTTGAGTATCAAATTCCTCAGGGCTATCATGTTCCTCACTATGTAGGCAATTCACACTGGCGAATTCCTAACTCCTCAGTCAGAACAAATTCCTCAGAGACCAGAAGAACTTCGTCTCTGTCACTGAAGAATATGAATTAACTGTATGAGATTTCCAATGGCTTCACTCGAAGGGATTGGTAGGTGTAGGGTTTTGAGTTGAGCATCACATGGAAATTTTTCCTTAGTATTTCCTCGACCCCCTTTAACAGTACGGTGTTTCCTATGACTCAAGAAAGAGAAAATGAAACTACGAAAACAAAAGTCTTCATGCTTCATGCTCCTCGAATGAATACCAGGTCTTCAGGATTGTACCAATTTCTTCACTTTCAAAGTCTTCAGAAATCCAAAGTCTTCAGTTGAAGAAGTTCATTTTTAGGGGTCGACTTTCTCTGTAAATATCAAACTCCTCATAGACTTATAGACCTGTGTACACTCAAAAACACATTAGTCCCTTAACCTATAAGTCTTCAATACACCAAAATCACTAAGGGGCACTAGATGCACTTACAATCTCCCCCTTTTTGGTGATTGATGACAATATAGGTTAAGTTTTCAACGGGGATAAACATATGAAGTGTAAATACTGATATTGAGGAATTTGATTGCAAGATATAGAGGAACTCCCCCTGAAGATGTGCATGACGAAGAATTTGCTTTTGAAGCATTGCACACTTGAAGAGTAGAATCATGGAGATCTCCCCCCTATATCTTGTAATTCATACACGCATTTGACATATCATAATGAGGAATTTTAAATGCATGATGAAATATGGTGAATGATGTAATTCAGCATGTGTGCATTAATATATGTGAGGAATAAGCATGCTGAAAAACGCATCAATAGTATCAGAGCACCATCAGGTTTAAGTTTACAACTGGATCCGATAAAGTTTCAGAAGAACGAGAGTTGTAACTTAGCAAAAAAAAACGCCCATATAGACAGACCCGCTTGAAGACTAACTCAATCTTCTCCCCTTTTGTCATCGAATGACCAAAAGGATCGAAAATGAGGACTAACGCCCCTGAAGAATATCAAGTTGATGAAGGAGCGCCAGCGTTGTTGGGGTCGTTTGTCGTGGAAGGGCCTATCACAGTGTCGTTCAAGTATTCGTACTCGTCGGTATCGTGTGATGAAGAATATGAGCTGGACACCAAAGGAGGAACCGTGACCTTCTTGAATTTCTTCGGTGGAGGTGCAAACCAGTCAAAATCTTCCTTGAGACCCATTTTCTTCAGATCTTCTTCACCATACAGATGTGATAGAATAGCCCAGGTGCGACCTTAGACTTCATGGAGGTAGTAATGGTTTTTCTTCACTACATTGTGTGTAGCAGTCATGTTGTGAAGAAATGAACCAAACTGACGCTTAACCCATTTATGGTTTCGATCCACCTTCTGGTGAAGACTAAGTAGAAGCTCACGGTCAATCATCACACGAGGAGCAGTGGCTTGAGGAGTAGACTTGGGTGCATTGGCAGCAGAGTCATGTGTGGCAGAGTCATCATTGGTGGAATAAGATGCAGCTTTGCGAAACTGGCCATCCAATGGACGAATGCCTTCATCAATGACTGCAGGAGCCTTGCCCTTTTCATCAGTTGAAGTAAAAGCTTGCTTGAGGGCTTCAATCGGGGGCAGATAGCTAAGGTGATTCTAAAAATCAGCCTTGTAGTTGAGTGAAGACCTTGTCCTGAGGAATCTCATGATCCAAGGTGCATAAGGTTTCAGCTCAAATGGAGAAAGTGCAGCATTTTCCAGAGTCCTCATGAAGAAATCATGATAGTTGATAGGAATGCTATGAATAATGTTGAATAGAAGATTCTTCATGATGCCAACTATTTCCTCATCAGATGAGTTGTGGCCTTTGATGGGACTCATTGTCCTCGTCAGAATGCGATAGACGGTTCTGGGCACATAGAGTAAATCCTTTAAGAGGAATTTGGTCCTTGGGGCTTGACCGGGCTTCAAAGGCTTCATTAACACTTGCATGTAATGAGCTGTGAGTTCTGGTTCATGATACAGGCAGCGAGCTCCTTCACTGGGTGGACTGATGGGCAGGGCGTGAAGCAATTCAGAGGCCGGTGCCTTATAGTGAGTATTTCGGTCATCTAGTCCAAGACCCAGGTGTTGATATCTTCAGGATCACCTGTGATATGCAATGTAGCGTAGAACTGAAGAATAAGCTCTTCATTCCAATCAACGATGTTAGAGAAAAAGTTGAGGAGGCTTCAATCATGAAGAACACTGAGCACAGGAGATAAGCAAGGTAATGATTCCATGTCCATGTGAGGAATATGCTCATGGTAGAAGATTTTGTCTTTGTTGAAAAGAGGTGAAGAATAGAAGTTGGCCTGGCTTGCAATCCAGAAACGCTTCCTCCTTAGATGAGCAGAGCCATAAGGATTGTAGTTAGTGAAGAACACTTGCTCACCGAAGAAATCATCAGCCTTGAATTTCTACTTCTTTGAGAATGGATCCTTTGGCTTGGGGTGAGGAGTGTTAGTCAATTGCATCACAACCTCCGAGATCTCGATCTCAGGTTCCACAGGCTGAGGAATTTCAGGTGCTGCTTCAGTGGCAGCCTGGGACTTCAATTCTTCATCTGCATGATCTTCAGTACTAGTGGCTAGAATTTCTTCATGGACAGACGGTGTGTGAGGGAGTCTTGGATTAGGGGGTGTCCGGGTAGCCGGACTATACCTTCAGCCGGACTCCAGGACTATGAAGATACAAGATTGAAGACTCCGTCCCGTGTCCGGATGGGACTTTCCTTGGCGTGGAAGGCAAGCTTGGCGATGCGGATATTCAAGATCTCCTACCATTGTAACCGACTTTGCATAACCCTAACCCTCTCCAGTGTCTATATAAACCGGAGGGGTTTAGTCCGTAGAACAACTTCATCATACAACAATCATACCATAGGCTAGCTTCTAGGGTTTAGCCTCCTTGATCTCGTGGTAGATCTACTCTTGTACTACCCATATCATCAATATTAATCAAGCAGGACGTAGGGTTTTACCTCCATCAAGAGGGCCCGAACCTGGGTAAAACACTGTGTCCCTTGTCTCCTGTTACCATCCGGCCTAGACGCACAGTTCGGGACCCCCTACCCGAGATCCACCAGTTTTGACACCGACATTGGTGCTTTCATTGAGAGTTCCTCTGTGTCGTCGCAATCAGGAAGGATGCCTCTTCCCGTCTTTAAAAACGGCGCCGTTACTAAGGGAGCCTTGGCTGTCGGCCAAACTCTCCGGCTAGGCGGTTTTCTCATGACCGCCTGTTCGGCCGTTGCGCCGACGGTGATCTCTCGGGTCATCAAAAGCAATCTTCACGTCAGCTCGGAACTCGTCGAGCAGTTAGATCCAATGGAGCTCTCTTCCGTAAACGAGCTCTTGGATCGCATCGCCGCCTTGGGGGTCACTACGGATTATGACCAGGTTGGGCTTAAACCCGATCTAAGAGAAATTAATTCTCCCCAAGTCACCCATCATGTTGCCATAGTAGAGGCACAATGCGGCGACTCTTCATCTATCTTAAGGACTAGCTACGTCCGGATTCTAGATCCCTCCAAGCCGGATACCCACGGAGGGGAGGATGTAACTCAAGACCTGAACTTAGAATCAGGCAATGGGCTAGATTCACTGGACAACATCCAAGAATCCAAACCTCAGAGTTCGGAAACTCCTTGGCCTCTGAGTCTTAGATTGGGTGAAGTTCCGGATTTAATTCCACCCACCCGCCCGAACATAAGCGATCTATCCCAAATCAGGCAAAAGCCCGAAGAAACAATACATCATTACTGGGCAAGGTTCCTCCTGGTTATGAACAGGATAAAGGACTGCCGCGAGGAAAACGCAATCTCAATCTTCTGCAATAATTGCACGGATAAGGGAATCCTCAACGCCACAGGTCGTCGTGATCTTACACGCTTCGCTGACTTGGCGTCCATAGTACAAAAGTACTGTGTGATGGAAAGCGCCCGGAAAACCAAAACTAAATTTTGGGACAATCCGGCCCTGAATAGAAACCTCGTCCGAAATAAAAGGGTGCATCATCATCAGACACCCGGGTTAAAAACCAAAAAACCAAAACCCTCTATAGGGCATGGAACTGTACTGGAGGGATGGCTTAATGGACCCTGTAAAATTCATAGTACAGAGGACGCCACACCAACTCATAGCCTTAGAGCATGTTGGATACTCCGGCAGGTGGCCAAAAGGGGCGAAGATCTCCTAATTCCGGAGGCCACAGAAAGCCACCTCAGGGACTCCAGTACAGTCTTAACAGTCTTCGAGACTTTCGCATCAAATAAAATGCGAAAAAGAACACTCCGCAGCTTCGCCGAAGTCTATCAAGTAGCAACAATAAACCCATGGAGTGACACGGCTATTACCTTTAATTCCAGCGAGGAACCTAAATTCCGAACAGCTCGAGCACCAGCCGCATTGGTACTCAGTCCTATAGTGGACGACTTTCGCCTCACCAAGGTACTCATGGATGGAGGCAGCGGATTGAACCTCATTTATGAGGAAACCCTCAAAAAATGGAAATAGACTGGAACCGCATTGAGCAAAGCAGCACAACCTTCAGAGGAATAATCCCCAGTCAGGAAGCATGCTGTACAGGAAAAATCACACTAGATGTGGTGTTCGGCACGCCGGATAATTATAGGTCCGAAGAGGTCACATTCCAAGTGGCCCCGTTTAGCAGCGGATACCACGCTCTGCTGGGGCGGGAAGCGTTTATAATCTTCCAAGAAATACCCCATTACGAGTACATGAAGCTCAAGATGCCCGGGCCGAACGGAATCATCACTCTCGCTAGTGATCCGGAGATAGCACTCCGCGCCGAAAACAAGACAGCCGCGCTGGCCCTTGAGGCACTGTCCGAAGCCCTAGCGGCTGAGGAACTGACTACGCTGCGCTCCACGGTAAACAGGGATGATGTGATACTCGACAAAAGATCCAAGTCCACCTCCTTTAAACCAGCGGATGAAATAGTTAAATTCCAGGTCCATCCAACGGACCCCAATAAAACAGCTTCCATCGGGGCACAATTAAACCCCGATGTAGACGCCGCACTGCGAGAATTCCTATGGGAGAACTGGGACATTTTTGCATGGCACCCTTCGGACATGCCAGGAATCCCACGCAAGCTGGCCGAACACAGCTTAAATATCCTAAAAGGATTCAAACCTGTCAAACAAGCCCTTCAGCGTTTTTCTAAACCCAAGAGACAGGCAATGGGAGAGGAGCTAGCCAAACTATTGGAGGCCGGATTCATCAGAGATATAAAACATCCGGAATGGCTAGCAAACTTGGTGATGGTACCAAAGAAGGACAAATCCTGGCGCCTGTGCGTTGACTTCAAAGACCTCAACAAGGCCTGCCCAAAGGATCCCTTCCCCCTCCCCTGCATCGATCAAATTATCGACGCCACTGCAGGACACGATTCGTTGTGCTTCCTCGACGCATACTCCGGTTACCATCAAATCAAGATGGCCGAGTTAGACCAAGCCGCAACGGCATTCATCACCCCATATGGCCCATTCTGCTTCAACACAATGCCTTTCGGGCTCAAAAACGCCGGCGCAACATATCAGCGCATGATTCAGACATGTCTGGCTAACCAGATCGGCAAAACAGTAGAGGCATACGTGGATGATGTGGTCGTAAAAACAAGACATGTCGAATCTCTAGTAGACGACTTGAGGCTTACATTTGACAACATCCGAGCATATGACATCAAGCTAAATCCAGAAAAATGCGTTTTCGGCGTTCCATCCGGAAAGCTCTTGGGCTTCATTGTATCCGGTAGGGGAATCGAAGCAAATCCAGCCAAGATCCAAGCTTTGTCACAATTGGATATCCCAAAGGACCTCAAACAAATACAAAAATTAACCGGATGCGTGGCGGCTCTAAGCCGCTTTATCTCCCGATTGGGAGAAAAGGCGCTACCCCTCTATCGCCTCCTTCGGCGCACCGAACACTTCGAGTGGACGGACGCCACCACGGCCGGACTTGAGGAAATAAAAGCCATATTGGCAACAAACCCCGTCCTGGCCGCGCCAAACATCGGCGAACCAATGCTATTGTACATTGCAGCAACCCATCAAGTTGTCAGCGCAGTACTCATCGTCGAGCGGGAAACGGACGGACACAAATTCCCCCTTCAAAAGCCGGTTTACTATGTGTCCACTGTCCTCACCCCATGCAAATCACGGTACCCACATCATCAAAAGATTGCATATGCGGTATTCATGGCATCCCGGAAGCTACGACACTACTTTCAAGAGTGTTCAATCATAGTAGCATCGGAAGTAGCACTCAATGATATTATAAACAACCGTGACGCAATGGGCCGGATTGCAAAATGGGCCATCGAGCTCCTCCCGTTCGACATAACTTATAGGCCACGGCGAGCTATCAAGTCGCAAGTTTTGGCCGACTTCGTCGCAGAATGGACGGAGGCCGAACTCCCTAAAGAGTACGACACATATTCAAACTGGATAATGCACTTCGACGGTTCCAAAATGTTGGCCGGACTAGGGGCCGGCGTCGTTTTGACGTCCCCCATAGGAGACATTGTTCAATATGTACTCCAGATTATGTACACGGACTCCAACAATGCAGCCGAATATGAGGCCCTTTTACATGGTCTTCGGATGGCAGTATCCATGGGCATTCAATGCCTAGAGGTGCGCGGGGATTCGAACCTCGCGATATCCCAAATAAATGGAGACTTTGATGCCAAGGATCCAAAAATGGCAGCTTACCGCAACGCCGTCCTCAAAATGTCAGCTCGGTTTGAAGGGCTCGAATTTCACCATATAGCCCGAGAAAACAATCAGGCGGCAGACGTCCTGGCACGCATCGGCGCAAAACGCGATGCGGCCCCCCAACATCTTCTTGGAAAGGCTGTTCAAGCCATCCGTAGTATGGGAAGGGGAACATGGCAATATCAGTCCGGACCCAACCGCACTGTCCGACGCCGAACAATCTGACATAATCGGAGGCTCTGCCAATGAAATAACAACCTCAGCCCACGTACTAATGGCCGTTATCGCCCCGTGGACAGAACCATTCCTAGCCTACCTTACTAGGCAGGAACTCCCAGAGGACCAAAACGAGGCACGCTGTATTGTGCGGCGATCTAAAGCCTATAAAGTCCATGAGGGAGAACTTTACAAAAAAAGCACTACCGGAGTCCTTCAAAGGTGCATCTCCGGAAAGGAAGGGCGGAACCTGCTGGCTGAAATTCATGCCGGACTCGGTGGCCATCATGCCGCAGCCCGGTCCCTCGTCAGCAAGGCTTTTCGTACAGGCTTTTATTGGCCGACGGCCCAGGCGGGCGCTCAGGAGTTGGTCCATAAATGCATCGGTTGCCAGCTTTTTGCAAACCAAAGCCATATGCCACCCACCGCCCTCCAAACTATCCCCATCACTTGGCCTTTCGCGGTCTGGGGGCTTGACATGGTGGGACCCCTTAAAGGCGGAACCCACAAGAAAAAATACTTACTGGTCATGGTGGATAAGTTCACCAAATGGATAGAAGCCAAGCCTGTTAAGACGGCCAAATTCGGACCTGTGATAGACTTTATATCCGGGGTCGTACACCGTTATGGCGTCCCCCACAGCATCATCACCGATAACGGCACGAACTTTACGGCCGATGAGGTAAAACTCTGGTGCAAAAACATGGGCATCAAGCTCGATTATGCTTCCGTCTATCACCCACAAACTAACGGTCAGGTCGAACGTGCAAATGGTCTCATCATGAGCGGCATCAAACCCAGATTAGTGCGGTCCCTCAAGGAATCTAACACGCACTGGGTAGAGGAGCTCGACTCCGTACTCTGGGGGCTGCGGACCACGCCGAACCGCACCACCGGATACACACCATTTTTTATGGTGTACGGCGCATAGGCAGTCTTGCCCTGCGACATAATTCATGACTCACCTCGAGTGCGCATGTACGAAGAAAGGGAGGCTGAGCTCGATCAGCAGGACAGTTTGGACGCCTTAGAGGAGGAGCGCGACGTGGCAAAAGCCCATTCCACATTCTATCAACAGCAGGCTCGAAGATATCAAAGCAGAGAAGTGCGGGCCAAAAGCTACAACGTTGGTGAATTAGTTCTACGCCTGCCGGACAAGAAAAAGGACAAGCTGAAGCCCAAGTGGGAAGGTCCCTTCATAATCGACCAAGTCCTGAATGGTGGAGCATACTGCCTGCGAGATGCGTCGGATAACCGACTCGAGCCGAACCCATGGAACGCAGCCTGTCTCCGAAGATTCTATGCCTAGCGCCGGACTCTGTGTTTGTCTCCTTCCTCTGTCCATTTTTAACATTTTCTGTCTTACATTTCTCTCCTTCCCCTCTTCTCTTTTATAGCCCTTAAAGGCTCCTCAAGTGAAGTGCTACTCGCGCTCATTAAACCTGGGGGCTTCTTTAACAGAAGATTATTTATACGGGCTTCACGCCCACCACATGTGTCAAACTTCGACATGTACCTTTTCTTCACCATTATATGCATCGATATGACTTAAGTTTTGGCCAAGCTGGGTTGCCTGGCTCCTGTGCTTACCCCTACGTTCCCGATTGTTCGGCTAGGTGGTAAAGGGAGCACCTCTGCGATTGTTACTGCCGGATCAGCCGGATGTGTACCTCAGACTGGGTGAAGCCGAAAGCTAGTGTTCTTAAGGGAATATTCGGTCGGTGAACTAAAAGATGACCTTTTTTACTTATTTATGTATATGCCCCCTGATGATTTTCCTGCGTTTGCAGTCCGGACATGCACTTTAGGGCATGCCTTCCAGAGAAAGGAACCCCTAATGGAACTATTCTCTCTGGAAGATGTTTCTTACTAACCATGTAATATAACATAACTAGTTGGGCACTTGTATGATAAAGCACTAATGACCCCTACGCCTGGTCTCCATGCATACCTCGGTTCTTACATAACCGGTAGGGTATTCGGACACACTCCGGACCGTCAGGTCCTGAGGTTGAAGCGAAAAGGTCGGCAACGACAAACGATCTACAATCCGGCTAGAAGGCATTACACATGTCAATTAAAAATTACATAGTCACTCTGACTGATTGTATTCCTCTTCAATACCATCTAACAGGCTGTCTAACTTACAGTCCTGCTGGGAATACTTTGCGTCCAATTCTACTTGGCCGTACACTAAGCTTATAGGGATCTCCTTCCCGTCAGGCCCCACAGGTCCGACCTCGGCCATGTGGTTTGGGACAGACTTCGTGTACCGCGTCTTCACCATGGCCCAGGCCTCCCTAGCGCCTTGTCGGCAGGCCGATATCTTCCACAACCGGAAGCGCCGCTGAGCTCCCTTAAGCTTCTCCGAAAGCTCTCCAAGGCCCTCGGGCATAGAGTGGGAAGGCCATAAGGCTTGGGCAACGCCTCACATCGCCTGCCGAACTCGCTCGTGCAGTTGCGAGAGCTCGGGAAGAAGGTCACCCGTAGAACCGGGCATCTCCTCTGCAGGACGACCCGTTAGCATACCTACAAACATTACTCTGTTAGTCGACTTCTTCGCCGAACTCTTTTCTTTCAAAGATTCGCCTAAGCACTTACTAAATATGCCGCGTCGAAGCCGCTGATTCTCCTTAGTAGAGTCCAACAGCTGGCCACGAACATCTTTAAGTTCAACGTCCAGCTTGGTGTTGGCATCCTGAAGCTCATTCTTCTCCCGCCTCACCCTTGTCAACATACTCTCACCGGCCTTTAGCCGGCGTAAGAGTTGTTGCCTCTCCGGACCCAGTCTGGCGCCATCTGTAATATGATTTGGCAGATTCATACCCACGCCGCACTTCGCAAGATATTAATCTTTCGAAGTGTATCTTACCAGAGGGGGTCTCTTTAGGCTCCCCTACCGCGGCTAGTGCGGCCTCCAGTTGGGCTTTGCACTCTTTCAGCTCCTGGGACAATACGGTATTCTTCTCTGTAAGAACCTGCATAACAAATGATCCTTAAACCAGTTACTCTAACTATTTCAAGTCTCGGAGGCTACTGGTATATACATATATATTTACCAAAATTTTCTTACCCGTATGTCTTTTACATATCGCTCCGTGGCTCTGGTTAAACCATTTTGAGCGGCACGGAGGTACGCATCTCCCGAATTGAAGGCATCTAATGCCTCTCGGGAGAAACAAGCGTCGCGAAGAACTGTCCGGCGACACCTGTGGTTCATGGCACTCTCCACCTCGGAATTGGTGGCAGACAGCCTGTCCGCATCCTCTGTCGGAGGAGCGTCCGGTGCGCGCCTCGTGTTCGCTCCCGCTTCCGGGCCAGGCGTTGGAGCCTGGCTGGTGGAGGCGCGGTTGGCAACCTCTCCGGATGTAGTCCAGCGAAGTCTCTTCGTCCTGAAGATAGCACGAACGTTAATATGCCCTGAAGAAATAACACCAGGGAAAAAGAGGATGCGCTATACCTTTGCGCCGACATCCTAGTCTGGACTACATTCCTTTTTGCCCCACGGGGCCCTGCGGCCCCTCGTTGGCTAGCTGCCGCAGGTTCGGCCTCCCGCCTTGGAAACCTCCCCTGCAAAACACGGTCGTTGTCAGGAAAACTGAAATGCGTGAGAATGGATTCCTTCTCAAAGGGATGAGACTCCGCTCTCTGTTACCCGGGAGGCCGGGATTAACCCTGGGTAATCAGCCGTAATGGCCACCAAGGTATTGTCCTTGCTTAACTGCTGAAACACCCCGTCAATCAACTCCACCGATATATCCGGATCCTCTTCGGAGTCCGGATCGAGGGACCGTTCTGGATCCTCGGGTTGTGGGGGACGGCTGTTTATATCCTTTACTTCTTGACGCGGTTCCTACGTTGAAATCGTTGGACTACATATTTAATCATGGGAATATAAAGCGGATGGGCAGGCACAATTGTTCATTTACCCAACTCAGGGGGTTGTACATACTAAATCCGCCCTGCGGGTTGACGTAGAGGAATTCCTCCTCTTCTCCCTTGTACAAAGAGGATAAGATCTTTACTCCAGCGGCAGCTGAGGCTGGCCCCTTACGACCGTAACGGGTGGCGTCATCCTCCCCGTTAAAATCCCACATGGGGTGGCCTGTATATTGAAGCGGCTGCACCCCCCGCATAATGCATGCGGCCATGACTCCAATCATGGTTAGTCCGGAATGAGCCAATAGTCTTATCCGGCCCATCAGGCGAAGGACGTCCCTGTCGCTTTCTCTATGAGAACTCCGCGGACGCCAGCTCAGGCGTTTCTTTAAGGGAGCACTGTTGAATTCGGGGAGACCGACCCGGATAGGGTCCGGTAGCGGGACATCATCTATATAAAACCATTCTGAAGGCCAGTCCTCGGACGCCTTCTTTGGGGTTCCGGATAGATATGCGGTCCCGGCGATACGCCACACTTCGGCTCCGCCCACTTGATATATAGACCCCTCTTGAGAGCGGGGCACCAGACAGAATAATCTCTTCCACAGTGCGAAATGAGCCTCAACACCCAAGAATAGCTCGCAAAGAGCGACGAAGCCCGCGATATGCAATATAGAGGCGGGCGTGAGATCGTGCAGCTGGAGGCCGTAGAACTCCAGAAGCCCACGGAGAAATGGATGGATTGGAAATCCAAGTCCTCTTACTATATAAGGGACGAGGCACACCCGCTCTCCTTTGGAGGGACTGGGGGTGCTCTCCGCTTGCTCTCCGCCATTATAGGTGGCGAGTCCGGCTCAGACCGGGACCATATAGGCCTGAGGGAGAAATCCCTTGGCCTGAAGCGACACTAGCTCGCTGTGCGGGATGGAGCACCTCTCCCAGTCTCCAGGTTTAGGACTAGAAGGGCGAGAGGAGGAGCTGCGACGGCTGGCCATGTTGGAATGAACCTTTGCTGGAGGCGCTCTATGATTACTCGCGGAGAGGAGAAGGTGTGGTTTGGATCTGAATCCCCATCCCATTAAATAGGTGGCTCGTTTATGCGGCTAGGGGTGTGAATGTAAAAACACCCCAACTTTTCACATTCATTTGACACGTGGAAGACGGCCATTATTGGGCGTGGAAGCCAAGGTGCGCTACATTATGAAAATCGGACATTATTCAGTAGGTACACGGAATTTGGAGAAGAACCCGCCTTGCAATGCCGAAGACAATCTGCGCGCCGGACTCGTCGTCATTGAAGCCTGGTTCGGGGGCTACTGAGGGAGTCCTGGATTAGGGGGTGTCCGGGTAGCCGGACTATACCTTCAGCCGGACTCTAGGACTATGAAGATACAAGATTGAAGACTCCGTCCCGTGTCCGGATGGGACTTTCCTTGGCGTGGAAGGCAAGCTTGGCGATGCGGATATTCAAGATCTCCTACCATTGTAACCGACTTTGTGTAACCCTAACCATCTCCGGTGTCTATATAAACCGGAGGGGTTTAGTCCGTAGAACAACTTCATCATACAACAATCATACCATAGGCTAGCTTCTAGGGTTTAGCCTCCTTGATCTTGTGGTAGATCTACTCTTGTACTACCCATATCATCAATATTAATCAAGCAGGACGTAGGGTTTTACCTCCATCAAGAGGGCCCGAACCTGGGTAAAACATTGTGTCCCTTGTCTCCTGTTACCATCTGGCCTAGACGCACAGTTCGGGACCCCCTACCCGAGATCCGCCGGTTTTGACACCGACAGTGTGGCATGTGGTTCATCAGATCCCATTTGTACAGTAGTTACTGGGGACTGAGGAATTTGATGCAATGGTGTGAAGAGTGGAGAGTTGGGGTGCTGGATTTCCCAAAATTCATCACTTAGCACGGGTGTGGTACAGCCAATGTCCACATCTTCATTTCCCATTTCTTCAACGCCGGCCTCTTCAGCAGTAAACTGAGGCATAGGCGAGGAGACAACTGGTGTTGAAGGGATTGTATCCACTTCAATTTGTTCATCCATCTGCTCCGACGAAGCAGCAGAGGGATTCTCTTCATCAGATTCACTTGGAATCACATATTCTTCATCAAAAGGAACAAGGTCCTTTGATGGCATGGTTGAGATAGGAACAACATCAATTGGGTTTGCAAACGAGCTTGTCAGTGGCTTCATCTTCTTCAGGGCTGAAGAATCTGATGAAGTTGATGCCTTCCTTTTCTTCACTTCTGCACGCTCTGCAGCCTTGGTCTTCTTCACATCTGATGCAGATGGAAGGATAGGAGTTGGTGTAGGTGCAGGAGGAGTAGAGGAATTGGGTTGAATGTCTTCAGGTACAGCTGATGCAGTTTCCCTGACTTCTTCATTTGTTTCAGGTGCACCACTAGTGGATGTCCTGGCATTTTCTTCAGCGGCTGGAATGCAGTCATCAGCCCTGGAACTCACATTTTCTTCAGCAGCCTGATTATCATCAGCGGTGCTGGCATTTTCTTCAGTCGGCTGAGCAGATGCTTCAGCCTGAGGAATTTCCTGTTGCGTTGGGGCTGCAACATTGGAAGTGAACTATTCAGTTATCTTTACAAATCTGACTTTGGCTCCGAGTCAGTCAGCATAGTAGCGATCAAATTCATCACTCAGTTTCTTAATTTCGGATTGAAGAGCAACAAGTTCTTCAGGTGAAAGCTTCAGAACATTTTGCTTCAGATAGCGCTCTTTCTTATACCGCGCTTTCTTCACCCTCCTTCCCTGCTCAAATTTCCATTTCTCTTCATCAATGAAGTGAGGCAGTACATGACTTTGACCAGGAGTGAGGTTCAGCTCAGACAGAGGTGTGTTGGGGTCCTTGTGCCACAAGTCAATGAATTCTAGGATCAACTTCAGATCCAACATTAATGGGACATCACTGCCTTTGGCTCTAGCGGCCCTGAGTTGCCTGTCCCTGATGATTTCAGCAAGTTCTTCATCATCAGCTTCATCATCAGAGGGCACTTGGAAAGCAACTTGTTTCTTGTGAGGACTTGGTCGAGGACCTCGTCCAGCAGTGGTCTTCTTCTTCAGAAGAGTGGGAGCAGCTGAGGAACTTGGAGCAGCTGAGGAACTTGCAGAGGCTCCTGAGGCAATAGAAATGCTTGTGGTCCTTTGGCACGTGGCGAGATGCACAGGTGCTGAGGATTTGGTCGGAGCAGCTGAAGACTTTGGAGGAGGAGCTGAGGATTTTGTAGAAGCAGGAGCAGCGTGAGGAATTGGCCGTGAGGGCTTTGAGGAATCTGGCCGTGAGGGCATAGCTGAGGAACTTGGCTGTGAGGGCATTGCTGATGAAGCACTGGGCTTATGAGCAGGCTTCTTAGGCATGACCTTCTTTGTCTTTACAGAGGCCTCAACAGCAGCAGAGGCTTCGTTGAATTTCCTCACTGCATCTTTTGCTTGTTTGGCCAACTTGGCCTGGCGCTTGGCCCATTCATCAGGATAATCCTCACCGCACTTGAGGCTGGTGGGATCAGCTATTTGGCCATGTTCCAACGGAGGTCTTGGGCATGGAGGATTTAGTGCAAATTTCTTCATATATTCGGGAGTGACATATCTATACTCCCTCCACTCTCTTGCCCATCTCCTCTCAATCTTTTGAATGCGCACCTTGCGCTAATTTTTATGTTCTTCAGGGGGTGTGTAGTACCCAGCATAGATGTCCTCAGGTATTTCAAAGGCCGTGTTGACTTCAGGCCTCTTTCCTCCTTTCTGTGGCTTCTTACCATCAGCCATTTTCTTCGGTTGAGGAATTTGAACAATTGAATTCTCTGAAGAGGTATGCAACTTTTCTTCGAGGAATGCTGCAAATGAGTTAAGTTGATGAGAACCTAGTGATTCAGCAGCTGACATGAGTACCTGTGAACAAAGTATAGTTGCAAGGAATTTGGAGAGGTCATATGCGTTCTCAGAAGGTTTTTATAAAGAACAAGTTTGAGGAATTTGACCAGATGAGTCTTGAAGAATTTCACTAAGCATTCTTTGTCTTAGGTTCCAGAGATGTATAATTCGAAAATCCACACATTTGAGGAATCTTCAAGAAAAACATAGCTTAGAGAAACGAATTAAGAACAGATGATATGTGGGGTGTTTCAGTGTGTGAAGATATGAAGAAAAACACCTTTGAGGATTTTATAGAAATCATTTGAATCAACGAGGGCAGTAAAAGTAACTTTTAATTACCCTAGATGAAGAACACGACGAACTGGAATGTGGAGATGTGAAGTTCGTCAGTGCAAATCTTCCACGCCCTAAATTGGAGGAGGAAGACAGCTACGGCGGCGGCGGAGTGAAGATTTCCGCGGCCGGCGCGAGTACGACGGCGATGAGGTCGAGGCAGTGAAGCTTTTCCTCACCGGCGACGATGATGTAGCGGCGGCGCTAGGGTTTGAGAAGCTCGAGCTGGAGAGAGGTCGAGCGGAGTAAAGGAAGTGAGGAAGGGGAATAGGGGTATTTATAGCCACGGTGAAAAACTGCTCACCCGAAGAATTTGGACGAACGTGCCCCTGACCCTTCTCATTCGCTTGACATGTGTCACCCACGTACTGAGAAGTGGAGATCATGTGCGATCGTGGGTGAATGGATAAGTATATCGTGGGATGCGGAACGGTTTGAGCGGCAAAGCCGAAAATTTAGATAAGATAGGTTTTAAAGTTCTGTTCGCAATTTCTTCAGCTGACAAGGACACAGTGAAGATTTTGAATGAGTTTCAAATAGAACGCACATGAAGAATTTTGTGAACGGATTGGGTTGTTTATAGCATAGAGGTGGAAGGGTCGAATCACATTCACTTAGCAAAAAACCCAACTTGAAGAAATAGCCATAAGTGAATGTTGTAGAGGACATGAACTCATATATATATATATATGAGTGAAGAACAACGACGGAAACAGTGAAGACAATGCAAAGTTGAAGAATTTGAACAACTGAGGAAATTCAAAACTGAGGAAAAACTCAAATTGAGGATTTTCAACTTTTGGTGGTGGCGTGACCCACCATATAAGAATGATGATTTCAGACACCGCATACAATTGTCGTAGGGTTCTGAGAATCAAATTCTTCGTTAATTTATTCACACTTAGAGTGTTATTCTTCATTGATTGAAGAAAAACGTTTCTTCATGTGTTGCACATCTAAGTCATCAATTTTGCATAAGTGTTAGGATGAGTGTCCTTTTCAAAGAACATTCGAAGATTCTAAGATATTTAGCACACACCGCAACTTGCTAAATCTCTTCTCATCCAAGGGCTTTGTGAAGATATCGGCTAGCTGTTCTTCAGTATTCACATGCTCAATAGAAATGTCGCCCTTCAACACATGTTCACGAAGAAAATGATGACGAATCTGAATGTGCTTTGTCTTCAAGTGCTGAACTGGGTTGTGAGCAATCTTGATGGCACTCTCATTGTCACAGTAGAGAGGCACATTCTTCATGTTGACGTCGTAGTCCTTGAGAGTTTGCTTCATCCATAGCAATTGAGCACAGCAAGAACCAGCGGCAATGTACTCAGCTTCAGCAGTCGATAGTGATACGCAGTTCTGTTTCTTTGAGGACCAACAGACCAAAGATCGTCCGAGGAAATGACATGTACCAGATGTTGACTTGCAGTCCACACGATCACCAGCATAGTCAGAGTCAGAATATCCAATGAGATCGAAAGCCGAGCCCTTCGGGTACCATAATCCAAGTGTTGATGTGTGAACTAGATATCGAAGAATATGCTTCACAGCCTTATGGTGTGATTCCTTTGGTGTAGATTGAAATCGGGCACACATGCAAACACTAAGCATAATATGTGGCCTAGATGCACATAAGTACAATAAAGAACCAATCATGGAGCGGTATACCTTATGATCGAAGTCGATACCATTTTCATCAGTGCATAGATGGCCATTTGTGGGCATAGGAATTCTGACGCCTTTGCAATCTTGCATGCCGAATTTCCTCAGTACATCCTTGAGATATTTCTCCTAGGATATGAATATGACATTGCGTTGTTGACGAATTTGAATACCTAAGAAGAATTTAAATTCTCCCATCATAGACATTTGATATTCTTCACTCATCATATAGGCAAATTCATCACTATAACGTTGGTCAATACAACTAGAGATAATATCATCAACATATATTTGGCACACAAACAATTCACCATCATGAGATTTAGTGAAAAGAGTAGGGTCGAGTGAACCGGGTTTGAATACTTTCTTCATAAGGAATTCGTTCAAAGTATCATACCACGCCCGTGGGGCCTGCTTGAGGCCATAGAGGGCCTTATTGAGTCTGAAGACTTTGTCAGGATGCTTTGGATCTTCAAAACCTGGGGGTTGAGCAACATATACTTCTTCCTCAAGCTTACCATTGAGGAATGCACTTTTCACATCCATTTGATATAGAGTGATATCATGATGGTTAGCATAAGCAAGTAATATGCGAATAGCCTCAAGTCTAGCAACAGGTGCAAAAGTTTCATCGAAATCAATTCCTTCAACATGTGTGTAGCCTTGAGCTACAAGCCGTGCCTTATTCCTTACCACAAGGCCGTTTTCGTCTTGCTTGTTGCGATAGATCCATTTTGTGCCAATGATATTGTGCTTACGAGGATCTGGACGTTTGACCAGTTCCCAGACGTTGTTGAGCTCGAACTGATGTAATTCTTCTTGCATGGCCTGAATCCACTCAGGCTCCAGAAATGCTTCATCTACCTTAGTGGGCTCTGTGATAGAGACAAAAGCATAGTGCCCATAAAAGTTAGATAAATGTGAAGCTTTTGAGCGTGTGAGAGGACCTGGTGCTTTATCTTTTCAACTTGCACTTCTTTTGCAATGCGAGGATGAGCTGGTTGTCGTTGAGGAATTTGATTAGCATTTTCTTCAGTATTTTCTTCAGGTGCATTAGCTCGACGTTCTTCATGTTCTGGAATGAATTCTTCAGCAGATTCTTCAGTAGGAATGACATCCTCGGTAGCCTTGAACTTGATAGTTTCCTTAGGTGCTGGTTCATCTATCACAGAAGGTAGGTGCTCTCTTTGCGAGCCATTAGTTTCATCGAACCGCACATCTACAGTTTCAACAACCTTGTGAAGAACGTTGTTGAAAACTCTGTAGGTGTGCGAGTCCTTTCCGTAACCAAGCATGAAACCTTCATGTGCTTTCGGTGCAAATTTTGAGTTGTGATGAGGATCTCTAATCCAACATTTAGCACCGAAGACTTTGAAATAACTTACATTGGGTTTCTTGTCAGTGAGGAGTTCATAGGCAATCTTTCTGAAGAATTTGTGAAGATATACTCTGTTGATGATCTGGCACACAGTATCAATTGCATCAATCCAGAAACGACGAGGTGTCTTGTATTCATCAAGCATAGTGCGAGCCATCTCAACAAGAGTTCTGTTCTTGCGCTCCACGACGCCATTCTGCTCAGGAGTATAAGGAGCAGATAACTCATGAGTGATACCAAGTTCATCAAGATAGTCATCAAGACCAGAATTCTTGAACTCGGTTCCATTGTCACTTCTAATGCGCTTGATCTTCACACCAAAGTTGGTTGAAGCCCTCGAGGAAAATCGTTTGAAGACTTCCTACACTTCATGTTTGTAAGTGACAATGTGTACCCATGTGTAACGAGAGTAATCATCAACAATAACAAAGCCATATAGAGATGCATATTCGTAACAGAAGAATAATGATTAGGGCCAAAAAGATCCATATGAAGCAATTCAAATGGTCAAGTGGTAGTCATGATTGTCTTCGCTGGATGCTTGGACCTGGTCATCTTTCTAGCTTCACAGGCTCAGCATAAGTGATCCTTGAAGAATTTGACATTCTCAATGCCAATGACATGCTTCTTCTTCGCAAGCGTGTGCAAATTCCTCATGCCTGCATGACCAAGTCGTCGATGCCAGAGCCAGCCTTCTGAAGCTTTTGCAAGTAGGCACACGGCTGGTTGTGGTCCTGTAGAGAAATCAACAATATACAAGTCCCCTCTCCTAAAGCCTTCGAAGACTTTGGAATTGTCAGCTTCCATAACCACAACACAACGGTACTTGCCAAATACATACCATATCAAAATCGCAAAGCATTGAGACAGACATGAGGTTGTATCCTAAGGACTCGGCAAGCATGACTTTGTCCATGTGTCGATCCTTTGTGATCGCAACCTTACCTAGACCCAATACCTGACTTTTTCCTTTGTTAGCGAACATGATATGCTTCAGATGTGATGGTGATAAGGGAGCATCCATCAATTGATTCTTGTCACCAGTCATGTGATATGTACATCCACTATTGAGGACCCACTCAGTGGCTTTGGGTTGATCATCCTGTAGATGAATTAGTGCAACTTACGAGCTCATATACTTCATCAGTGAAGAATATGGCATCAATTCATCAGATCAATCTCATCAAGCAAGAGAACAGATAAAGCAGTATGAGGACGTGAGAAATGAAAGTTCATTTCTTCATGATTAGCCTGCGTCCTTTCAGGCACTCTCAGGTCTCCAGCAAATTCCTCGGACGATTACGTTCGTCTGGAGACCTGACCCTGCAGAAGAGATTAGTTCTTTTTCTTCACCAGCCACATTTGAAGGGTGGCAAAGAGTTCATCACTCTGCGAGCTCCATATGAGAAAGGCGGCATAGACGCCAACCCATGTTGTTTCACATAAGAGGGGTTAGGATAAGCATATGAATAAGCAGAGAAATTCTTCGAGGACTTATGAACATAATGATTAGAAGAATAATGCTCATATTCATAACCCTTAGCTCTTCCCTGCGAAACAGAGTTGTTAGCATGATGATATTCATATGAGGACTTTGATCCTTTTTAGGAATTTGGTCCATATGAAGAATTTGACCTGGGGTTCCTATTCTTCACAGGTGGTGTCCTGAGGACATTCACCTGAAGACTTTCAAGGCACCTTTTGGGAACCTAGATTTTCTTCACAGGAGGACCGTTCCTGCAGTTAGTGCCAACATATCTAGCAAGTATTTCACCATTCTGATTTTTGAACAGTTTATAGTTGGACTCAAATGACTCATCATCAGAACAAGGAGATTCACATGCAAAGCCAGATAAGTTAGATGGATCAACTGGAGGTCCCTTTGCAGCAACCCATGAGGTTTTGGGGTACTGCTCAGGCTTCCAATATGTACCATCAGCATTGAGTTTCCTCTCAAAGGCAATACCCTCTTTCCTAGGGTTCCTGTTGAGTATCTGCTTTTTAAGCACATCACAAAGAGTCTGATGCCCTTTGAGGCTTTTGTACATGCCTGTCATGTAAAATTCCTTCAGCCCTGCATCTTCAGTGATACTAGAAATGTCCTCATATGAGGAATTAGTGATAGCAGAGGCAGGTGAAGAATTTGAAACATTAGCAGCATTTGAACATTCAGGTGAAGAATTAGCAGATTCACGTTCAATGCACTTCAAGCATGGAGGAACAAATTCTTCCTGAGAAGCGCTGATTTGTTGAGCAAGTAATGAATCATGTTCCTTGTGAAGATCTTCATAACTCACTCTTAGCTTTTCAAGATCTTGCTTTCTCTGAAGAAATTCATATGAAAGCTTTTCATGATCAGATAAGAGAGTGTTATGATGACCTTGAAGGTTGTCAAACCTAGAATGAAGTCTCTGAAGATTTTCAGTCAAGGTTTTAGTGCGATCCATTTCTTCACCCAACATATCATCACTTTTGTCAAGCATGTTTTGAACCTTTTCAAAAGCCTTTTGTTGTTTTACAACAATCTTAGCAAGTTTGGAGTAGCTGGGTTTGAGGTTTTCATCAGATTCATTCTCACTTGATTCAGAGGAGGGGTATTTGAGTACCTTGGCACCTTTTGCCATGAAGCAATAGGTGGGAGCATAGTCGTCATTGTGTCTATCAGCCATGTTGGTGAAGCCATTTTCTTCAGAGTTGAAGATGGACTTGCTGACGAAAGCAGTAGCGAGAGCCAAGCTCGCCACACCAGACTCAGATTCCTCAGATGCCTCCTCTTCCTCATGTTCCTCAGATTCAGCCTCAGAGTCCATTTCCTTGCCAATGAACGCCCTAGCCTTGTTGGAGCTGCCCTTCTTGTAAGATGAAGACTCCGAGGATTTTGATGATGAAGATTTTGAGGATTTCTTCTTTTTCTTCACATCATCAGAACTGTAATCCTTGTATTTCTTCTTCTTTGATTCCTTTTCCCACTGAGGACAATCTTGAATGTAGTGTCCAGGTTTCTTGCATTTGTGACAAAGCCTCTTCTTATAGTCACTGGATGAGGAATAATTGCTCCTTGAGGATTTTCCAAAGCGACCACGTCTTGAGAACTTCTGGAATTTCTTCACGAGCAGTGCTAGCTCATGGCTCAGTTCTTCAGGATCACCAAGGCTGCTACCAGAATCTTCATCTTCAGAGTCAGACACTGCCTTGGCCTTCAGGGCACGTGATCTGCCATAGCTCGAACCATAGAGATCTCTCTTCTCAGCAAGCTATAACTCATGAGTATTTAGCCTCTCGAGGATATCAGCGGGATCAAGTGACTTGTAATCAGCAAGTTCTTGTATCATCTATGCTAGAGTATCAAATGAGGAATCAAGCGATCTCAGCAATTTCTTCACCACCTCATGGTCGGTGATGTCAGTGGCACCAAGTGCTTGAAGCTCATTTGAGATGTCAGTGAGGCGATCGAAGGTTTGTTGAACATTTTCATTGTCGAGTCTTTTGAAGCGGTTGAAGAGATTGCGAAGAACATCAACTGAAGAGTCACGCTGTGTTGAGACTCCTTCATTGACCTTGGACAGCCTATCCCAGATAAGCTTAGCAGTTTCCAAAGCACTCAATCTTCCATACTGTCCTTTGCTCAGATGACCACATATGATATTCTTCGCTTGAGAGTCGAGTTGCTTGAATCTCTTCACATCAGCAGCATTCAGAGAAGGTGTGACTGAGGGAACACCATTTTCCACAACATACTAGAGATCGTTATCAATTGCCTCAAGATGCATTCGCATCTTATTTTTCCAGTAGGGGTAGTCCGTCCCATCGAAGGTATGACACCTAGCAGAGACCTTGATCATACCTGCAGTCGACATAACTAAAACTCCAGGCGGTTAAACCAAAATCACATAGAACAAGGGAGTATCTTGCTCTGATACCAATTGAAAGTGCGTTATATCGACTAGAGGGGGTGAATAGGTGATTTTTATGAATTTGTCACTAAGGAATTTGCAAGTGAGAAAATTCCTTAGCAAAGAACTACTAGTGGCGGAATAAGTAATCAAAAGTAAACATAACAGAGCACAAGCATAGTCATCATGATGAAATGAAAACAAGCATAGAGTACAGCCAGCGTAGACACAGGAAAACACAGGATGAAGACAAACAGATTGAAGAAATTGAACTGAGGAAATTGAAAAAGTCTTCAGTCAAAGTCTTCAAACACAGATACAAACAAGCACTCAACACAATTATGAGGAAATGAAAGAGTTGAGGAAATAGAACCGGTGAGCTTGGTGAAGACAATGATTTGGTAGACCAGTTCCAACTACTGTCTCAGTTGTACATCTGGTTAGAGCGGCTAGGTATTTAAACCTAAGGACACATGGTCCCGGACACACAGTCCTCACCGTATTCTCCTTGAGCTAAGGTCACACAGAGCTCTCCCAATCACTCGTGGTAAGTCTCCAGGTGACTTCCGAACCTTCACAGACTTGGTCACTCGGCGATCCACAATTCCTCCTGGATGCTCTAGACATTGACGCCTAACCGTCTGGAAGAAGCACAATCTTCAAAGGTAACAAGCGTCAGATCCGCGCATGATCAATCTCTTCAGTGATGCTCAATCACTTGGGGTTTGTAGGTGTTTGGGTTTGGGTTTTCCTCACTTGATGATTTTCGCTCAAAGTCCTCAGAGGATGGGATGCTCTCAAATGACAAGTGTCAGTTTCTCTCGGAGCAGCTAACCAGCTAGTGGTTCTAGGGGCGGCTATTTATAGCCTAGGGAGCAACCTGACATGATAAGACATAAATGCCCTTCAATGATATGACCGTTAGGTGGGTAGATATGTTGGGACAGCTGGCACAAGGCACAGCAATGGTTGGAAATTTGAGTATCAAATTCCTCAGGGCTATCATGTTCCTCACTGTGTAGGCAATCCGCACTGGCGAATTCCTAACTCCTCAGTCAGAACAGATTCCTGAGAGACCAGAAGAACTTCGTCTCTGTCACTGAAGAATATGACTAAACTGTATGAGATTTCCAATGGCTTCACTCGAAGGGATTGGTAGGTGTTGGGTTTTGAGTTGAGCATCACGTGGAAATTTTTCCTTAGTATTTCCTTGACCCCCTTTAACAGTACGGTGTTTCCTATGACTCAAGAAAGAGAAAATGAAACTACGAAAACAAAAGTCTTCATGCTTCATGTTCCTCGAGTGAATACCAGGTCTTCAGGATTGCACCAATTTCTTCATTTTCAAAGTCTTCAGAAATCCAAAGTCTTCTTTTGAAGAACTTCATTTTTAGGGGTCGACTTTCTCTTTAAATATAAAACTCCTCATAGACTTATAGACCTGTGTACACTCAAAAACACATTAGTCCCTTAACCTATAAGTCTTCAATACACCAAAATCACTAAGGGGCACTAGATGCACTTACAACCAATATGGAAATCTTTGCTTGATTCATCAGGACTCTGCGCCTGCGTTTTCCCCCTTGGCGCCCACCTGGCCTTAGTCGTCATGGCTCACGTCATGTGAACCTCGCGAGGTGCACCTTGCCTTGATATCTCCGCTCCTTGGGAGGCAGCCTAGTGAGGCCGCCCCCAGGGAGGTCTTGGTGTCATCCGCCTCGCGAGGCTTGGTCCTTCATGAGGGTCTTGAGTCGTTGCTGCTGAAACTGGGCCGTACCGGGCCGCTGATGGAGCCACGCCGTGGGCCGCAGGCAGGCAAGTCTGGGTACCCCCGTTCCCAGGATGCTGACATCCACTCCTGGATTACTTTGTTAGCTCCGTGCTAAACTTATATCAAGGCACACATCAGGTCTGGTACACAACATTGCATACATGATAGAACCTATGGCTGAGGCATAGGGAATGACTTTCATTTTCTCTCTATCTTTTGCAGTGGTCGGGCATTGAGTCTGACTCAACTTCACACCTTGTAACACATGCAAGAACCCTTTCTTTGACTAATCCATTTTGAACTTCTTCAAAACTTTATCAAGGTATGTGCTTTCTGAAAGTCCAATTAAGCGTCTTGATCTATCTCTATAGATCTTGATGCCCAATATATAAGCAACTTCACCTAGGTCTTTCATTGAAAAATTCTTATTCAAGTATCCTTTTATGGTATCCAAAAATTTTGTATTATTTCCAATCAACAATTTGTCATCCACGTATAATATTAGAAATGCTACAGAGCTCCCACTCACTTTCTTGTAAATACAGGCTTCTCCAAAAGTCTGTATAAAACCATATGCTTTTATCACACTATCAAAGTGTATATTCCAACTCCGAGAGGCTTGCACCAGTCCATAGATGGATCACTAGAGCTTGCACACTTTGTTAACATCTTTAGGATCAACAAAACCTTCTGGTTGCATCATATACAACTCTTCTTTAAGATATCCATTAGGAAATGCATTTTTGACATCCATTTGCCAAATTTCATAATCATAAAATGCAGCAATTGCTAACATGATTTGGACAGACTTAAGCATCACTACAGGTGAGAAGGTCTCATCGTAGTCAACTCCTTGAACTTGTCGAAAACCCTTCGCAACAAGTTGAGCTTTGTAGACAGTAACATTACTGTCAGTGTCAGTCTTCTTCTTGAAGATCCATTTATTCTCTATGGCTTGCCGATCGTCGGTCAAGTCAACCAAAGTCCACACTTTGTTCTCATACATGGATCCCATCTCAGATTTCATGGCCTCAAGCCATTCTGCGGAATCTTGGCTCATCATCGCTTCCTCATAGTTCGTAGGTTCATCATGGTTAAGTAACATGACCTCCAGAACAGGATTACCGTACCACTCTGGTGCGGATCGTACTCTAGTTGACCTACGAGGTTCAGTAGTAACTTGATCTCAAGTTTCATGATCATCATCATTAGCTTCCTCACTAATTGGTGTAGGAATCACTGGAACTGATTTCTGTGATGAACTACTCTACAATTTGGGAGAAGGTACAATTACCTCATCAAGGTCTGCTTTCCTCCCACTCACTTCTTTCGAGAGAAACTCCTTCTCTAGAAAGGATCCATTCTTGGCAACGAATATCTTGGCTTGGGATCTGCGATAGAAGGTATACCCAACAGTCTCCTTTGGGTATCCTATGAAGACACATTTCTTTGATTTGGGTTCGAGCTTATCAAGTTGAAGCTTTTTCACATAAGCATCGCAGCCCCAAACTTTAAGAAACGACTGCTTAGGTTTCTTGCCAAACCACAGTTCATATGGTGTCATCTCAACGGATTTCGATGGTGCCCTATTTCCATGGTGGTGTCTCTAAAGCATAACCCCAAAACGATAGCGGTAAATCGGTAAGAGACATCATAGATCGCACCATATCTAATAAAGTACGGTTACGACATTCAGGCACACCATTACGTTGTGGTGTTCCAGGTGGCGTGAGTTGTGAAACTATTCCACATTGTCTCAAATGAAGACTAAACTCATCACTCAAATATTCTGCTCCATGATCAGATTGTAGAAACTATATTTTCTTGTTACGATGATTTTCCACATCACTATGAAATTCTTTGAACTTTTCAAATGTTTCAGACTTATGTTTCATTAAGTAGATATACCCATATCAGCTCAAATCATCTGTGAAGGTTAGAAAATAACGATACCCGCTGTGAGCCTCAACACTCATCGGACCGCATACATCAGTATGTATTATTTCCAACAAGTCAGTTGCTCACTCCATTGTTCCGGAGAACGGAGTCTTAGTCATCTTGCCCATGAGGCATGGTTCGCAAGCATCAAGTGTTCCATAATAAAGTGATTCCAAAAGCCCATCAGCATGGAGTTTCTTCATGCGCTTTACACCAATATGACCTAAACAACAGTGCCGCAAATAAGTTGCACTATCATTATTAACTTTGCATCTTTTGGCTTCAATATTATGAATATGTATATCACTACAATCAAGATTCAACAAAAATAGACCACTCATCTAGGGTGCATGACCATAAAAGATATTACTCATATAAATAGAACAACCATTATTCTCTGATTTAAATGAATAACCATCACGCATCAAACAAGATCCGGATATATTGTTCATGCTCAACGCTGGCATCAAATAACAATTATTTGGGTCTAAAACTAATCTCGGCGGTAGATGTAGAGGTAGCGTGTCGACGGCGATCACGTCGACTTTGGAACCATTTCCCACGCGCATCGTCACCTCGTCCTTAGCCAATCTTCGTTTAATCCGTAGCCCCTGTTTCAAGTTGCAAATATGAGCAAGAGAACCAGTATCAAATACCCAGGCGCTACTACGAGCATTAGTAAGGTACACATCAATAACATGTATATCAAATATACCTTTCACTTTGCCATCCTTCTTATCTGCCAAATACTTGGGGCAGTTCCGCTTCCAGTGACCAGTCCCTTTATAGTAGAAGCACTCAGTTTCAGGCTTAGGTCCAGACTTGGGATTCTTCCCTTGAGCAGCAACTTGCTTGCTGTTCTTCTTGAAGTTCCCCTTCTTCCCTCTGCCTTTTTCTTGAAACTAGTGGTCTTGTTAACCATCAACACTTAATGTTGCTTCTTGATTTCTACCTCCACAGCCTTTAGCATCACGAAGAGCTCGAGAATTGTCTTTTCCATCCCTTGCATATTATAGTTCATCACGAAGGCTTTATAGCTTGGTGGCAGTGATTGAAGAACTCTGTCAATGACACTATCATCAGGAAGATTAACTCCCAGCTGAGTCAAGTGGTTATGGTACCTAGACATTCTGAGTATGTGTTCACTGACAGAACTATTCTCCTCCATTTTGCAGCTGTAGAACTTGTTAGAGACTTCATATCTCTCAACTCGGGCATTTGATTGAAATATTAACTTCAACTCCTGGAACATCTCATATGCTCCACGACGTTCAAAACGTCTTTGAAGTCTCGATTCTAAGCCATAAAGCATGGCACACTGAACTATCGAGTAGTCATCAGCTTTGCTCTGCCAGATGTTCATAACGTCCGGAGTTGCTCCTGCAGCAGGTTTTGCACCTAGAGGTGCTTCCAGGATGTAATTCTTCTATGCAGCAATGAGGATAATCCTCAAGTAACAGACCCAGTCCGTGTAGTTGCTACCATCATCTTTCAACTTAGCTTTCTCTAGGAATGCATTAAAATTCAAGGGAACGGTAGCACGGGCCATTGATCTACAGCAACATAGGTATGCAAAAACTATCAGGTACTAAGTTCATGATAAATTAAAGTTCAATTAATCATATTTCTAAAGAACTCCCACTTAGATAGACATCCCTCTACCCATCTAAATGATCACGTGATCCATATCAACTAAACCATGTCTGATCATCACGTGAGATGGAGTAGTTTTCAATGGTGAACATCACTATGTTGATCATCTCTACTATGTGATTCACGTTCGACCTTTCGGTCTCAGTGTTCTGAGGACATATCTGCATGTGCTAGGCTCGTCAAATTTAACCCGAGTATTCTGCACATGCAAAACTGGCTTGCACACGTTGTATGTGAACGTAGAGCTTATCACACCCGGTCATCACGTGGTGTCTCGACGCGACGAACTGTAGCAATGATGCATACTTAGGGAGAACACTTGTACGTTGAAATTTAGTGAGGGATCATCTTATAATGCTACCATCGTACTAAGCAAAATAAGATGCATAAAAGATAAACATCACATGCAATCAAAATATGTGACATGATATGGCCATCATCATCTTGTGTCTTTGATCTCCATCTCCAAAGCACCGTCATGATCTCCATCGTTACCGGCTTGACACCTTGATCTTCATCACAGCGTCGTTGTCGTCTCGCCAACTATTGCTTCTACGACTATCGCTACCGCTTAGTGATAAAGTAAAGCAATTACATGACGATTGCATTTCATACAATAAAGCGACAACCATAAGGCTCTTGCCAGTTGCCGATGACTTTTACAAAACATGATCATCTCATACAACAATTTATATCTCATCACGTCCTGACCATATCACATCACAACATGCCCCGCAAAAACAAGTTAGACGTCGTCTACTTTATTGTTGCAAGTTTTATGTGGCTGCTACGGGCTTCTAGCAAGAACCGTTCTTACCTACGCATCAAAACCACAATGATTTTTAGTCAAGTGTGTTGTTTAATCTTTAACAAGGACCGACCATAGTCAAACTCGATTCAACTAAAGTTGGAGAAACAGACACCCGCCAGCCACCTGTGTGCAAAGCACGTCGGTAGAACCAGTCTCATGAACGCGGTCATGTAATGTTGGTACGGGCCGCTTCATCCAACAATACCGCCGAATCAAAGTAAGACGTTGGCGGTAAGCAGTATGACTATTATCGCCCACAACTCTTTGTGTTCTACTTGTGCATATCATCTACGCATAGACCTGGCTCGGATGCCACTATTGGCTAACGTAGCATGCAATTTCAAAAACTTCCCTACGATCACGCAAGGTCTATCTAGGAGATGCATAGCAACGAGAAGGGGAGAGTGTGTCCACGTACCCTCGTAGACCGAAAGCAGAAGTGTTCGGTTAACGCGATTGATGTAGTCGAATGTCTTCACGATCCAACCGATCCAAGTACCGAACTTACGGCACCTCCGTGTTTAGCATACGTTCAGCTTGATGACGTCCCTCGAGCTCTTGATCCAGTAGAGGGTTGAGGGAGAGTTCCGACAGCACGACAGTGTGGTGACGGTGATGGTGATCCGTGTAGGGCTTCACCAAAGCACTACGACATTATGACCGGAGGAGTAAACTATGGAGGGGGCACCACACTCGGCTAAGAGAAATCTTGGTGTGCCTTTGGGGTGCCCCCCGCCCTCGTATGTAAAGGGGGGGAGGAGGAGGCCGGCGGCCTAGGAGGGGCGCGCCAAGAGGGGAGTCCTACTCCCCCCACCTTTTCCTTCCAACGGAGGGGGAAATAGGGAACGAGAGGAGAGGAAGAGGGAAAGGGGGGCCACGAGCCCTCCCCTTCCTATTCGAACTCCCCTGGGAGCGCCTCCCCCTTGTGGGTTGTCCCCTCTTCTCTCCAATGGCCCATGAGGCCCATGATTTCCCCCAGCGGTTCCGGTAACCCCTCAGTACTCCGATAAAATACCCGAATCACTCAGAACCATTCCGATGTCCGAATATAACCTTCCAATATATGAATATTTACCTCTCGACCATTTTGAGACTCCTTGTCATGTCCGTGATCTCATCCGGGACTCCGAACAAACTTAGGTCCCCAAAACACATAACTCATAATACAAATCGTCATCGAACGTTAAGCGTGCGGACCCTACGGGTTCGAGAACTATGTAGACATGACCGAGACACATCTCCGGTCAATAACCAATAGCGGAATCTGGATGCTCATATTGGTTCCTACATATTCTACGAAGATCTTTATCGGTCAAACTGCATAACAACATACGTCATTCCCTTTGTCATCGGTATGTTACTTGCCTGAGATTCGACCGTCGGCATCCTCATACCTAGTTCAATCTCATTACTGGCAAGTCTCTTTACTCGTTCCATAATGCATCATCTCGCAACTAACTCATTAGTTACATTGCTTGCAAGGCTTATAGTGATCTGCATTACCGAGTGGGCCCAGATACCTCTCCGATACGCGGAGTGACAAATCCTAATCTCGATCTATGACAACTCAACAAACACCTTCGGAAACACCTGTAGAGCATCTTTATAATCACCCAATTACGTTGTGATGTTTGATAGCACACAAGGTGTTCCTCCGGTATTCGGGAGTTGCATAATATCATAGTCAGTGGAATATGTATAAGTCATGAAGAAAGCAATAGCAATAAAACTACACGATCATAATGATAAGCTAATGGATGGGTCTTGTCCATCACATCATTATCTAATGATGTGATCCCATTCATCAAATGACAACACAATTCTATGGTCAGGAAACTTAACCATCTTTGATTAACGAGCTAGTCAAGTAGAGGCATACTAGGGACACTCTGTTTGTCTATGTATTCACACATGTACTAAGTTTCTGGTTAATACTATTTTAGCATGAATAATAAACATTTATCATTATATAAGGAAATACAAATAACAACTTTATTATTGCCTCTAGGGCATATTTCCTTCACATAATGCTTTAATGCTATGGTTGGGTTTTACCTTAACTAGTAGAATGCCCGTGCGTTGCTATGGGCTACAATTCATATAGATGAATCAAACAAATAATTAATTTCATCCCAAGGTCGAAGTTCATTTCTCTCTCGTACGCTCGAGCATGTACAGACATCAAATGGGTGCCTAGCAGGCTCCCCCAAATCCAAGCATCTAGATGGTTCGAGCTTCCCTAAATCCAGCTCATATGTGGGGGGAAATGTGGAAGTTCGAACCAGATGACACCTAGTTCACCTTTGCCATGCCACCCTCTATTCTTCACACCATACTTCCACCATGGACCGCCAAGGTGGAGTCCCCGGCCACCATTATTAGGCGAGGAGGCGTGCGCCGCCCGTGACACCCTCCTAGCCAAGAAGGCATATTCGATGTCTCCTGAGTCATTATCACGTTATAACTTATAGTTGAATGTCATGCATTACCACAAAATAAAAATAGGGTTAAGTATATTTTTCATCCTCGAACTTTTCCGAGAGTTTAGAAATCATCCCTCAACTCAAAACCGGATAGTTTTCATCCCTCAACTATCAAAGCCGAAGAGTTTTCGTCCCTCATGCCGCTTCAAACGGTTTTCGTCCGTCAAGAACAGTAAACCGACAAACAGTAAATTCGAAAAAAAATAGAAAAAAAATCTGAAAATTTGTGGATCAAAGTTCCTCCGGTGCGCAAGGTGCATAGAAATTTTCATATTGTTTGGACATTCCAGATACTCTTGACAGACAAAAAATTATAAATATGTACGTTCGTGAATAGTAAATTAAAAAGAATACCAAAAAATATGAATTTTTTTGGCATCAAAGATGCTTCGGTGTGCAAGGTGCGTGCATATTTTCGTGCTCAGATGACATAGGAGGAGCTCTAGCAAAAAAACAAAATAGTGCACTTTTTCAAAGTTTCTTTCCCAGCCAATTTTTTTCCACGACCTCCCACAATGTCCAAACACCATGAAATTTTGCAGGCACATTGAGCACCCGAGCATCTTGTATGTCAACATTTTTCGTATTTTTTTGAATTTTTTTTCTATTTTTTCGAATTTACTATTCACCGACATACATATTTATGGTTTTTCCTTTGTCACGAGCTCCTGAAATGTCTAAATGGCACAAAAATTTTCGAGCATATTGCACAACCAAGGAACTATGATCCCACAAATTTTTAGAATTTTTAGAACTTGTTTGCTATTTTTTTGAATTTACTGTTCATCAGTTTACTGGTCATGCGGACGAAAACCGCCTGAAGCGGCGTGAGGGACAAAAACTATCTGGTTTTGATAGTTGAGGGACGAAAACTATCCGGTTTTGAATTGAGGGATGATTTCTAAACTCTTAGAAGAGTTCGAGGACGAAAAATATACTTATCCCATAAAAATATGATGTCCATGCAACTGATACGCCACGATGTCTATTATTAACTCTTGAATCAACCTACCTATTCATTTTCCTTTGTATCCAAAAAAAAATTGTACGACTTGATGAAAAATATATAAAAACCTCTCGCTGATGCAATTTACAGCAAAGCCATCTATGATGAAATGCAATTTGCCACTTTTTCTAAATTAAAAAAATATTCTGCTCAGACAACGGTAACTGAACAGACAAACTCTAACCTTCTCCCCACTCACTATCAACCCTTACTCTTATCACAAAAATCCACTAACCGATGTTCTAAGTGAGCAAGTGATCGACGCCGCCATGGCAGGCCAGTAGCAAGGGACAAGGTCGGCAGCCACATTCAGATGTTATTCACTACAAGCCTACAACAAAATTTCTAGATAAAAGTATGATGCTACCTGAACATGCACTCAATAAAAAATTGAATTATAGATCATTAATAAAAAGTATTTGACGACTCAAAGTAAACAAATACTATTCTTTGTTGTTTCCTTTTCTATTTTAGTAAGGAAAAAATGAGTACATGCGTCGTCCCCATCAAATGCTTCAAGAAAGTAGGCGGTAGCACCAAAAATAAAAGCAAACTTTCTACTGGGTTGGCAACTCAGCCAAGTATGTTTACATGGACCATCATAATGCAAGATAGATAAACTTAAACATAAAAAACAACAATGAATCCATGTCTAGTGTTGCTCGATGATCACTTTTATTCTCATCCTAAGCAAGAACTTCAGTTTTGTTTTCACATGATCTCTTTATAGCATAGGTCAGGGCACTTGTGTAGCGACCCGACCTCAAACGGTCAAGTCTCTGTGCTTCGGTGTCATCCCTGGATCAGTAATGCTGACACACATAGTACTCGAGGATTTATAACAGAGTATCAATCACACACTTATTACATCGAATGTCTCCAAAGAGAACTTATTACAATAAATATGGCTTAAGGCCATCTAATACGATAACAGCGGAAGGCTTGGAAGATAAAGTGAGTCCATCAACTCCAACGGCATAGCTGAGCTGCAAGGCAACGACCTAACGAACCTTACTCCTCGTCTGAAAAGTCTGCAACATAATACGTTGCAGCCCGAAAACGGGTCAGCACATGGAATATGTTGGCAAAGTAACACAGTAGAGCAAGAACAGAATAATGCTATCACTACATGCATATTTGGCTGGTGGAAAGCTCTATGGTTATAGTTTTTGCGAAAAGCCAATTTTTCCCTACAACAAAGGAATATATTTTATATAACTATCATGGTAGTTGAAACATCATTGAGAAGGTTCCTCCAACTCAATCCCAATTAAAGTAATTAACAACCCAACATTATTAATTTAGAGTGATGAGATACTTAAGATACTCCAAGTACTAGATACTCAAGATGTCCATAACCGGGGACACGACTAACTATGATTAGTTTGTACACTCTGTAGAGGTTTGCGCACTTTTCCCCACAAGACTCGATCGCCTCCGTTAAATTTTCTCGCACTACAGGGTGTTTGAGAAACGGATGACCGAGACACAGTCTTTCAGGAACATTAACTCTCTACTCCAGGCAGACCATACCAAACCTACAACCCACTACCTGCTGATCCACCTCTCCAAGAGCTTCACGTAACTTACTCAACTATGCTAGAGCCCATAATAGCTTGTGGCTGCACACGGAAGTTTCTAGCATGAATCATCTCAGTTCCCTTTGAGCCTGGGTGGCGGTCCATAGGAAAAATCACACGGGACCCCGGGATTTCCAAAAATACAGGCAACACTGGGTACTCCAGGTGCCTCAATCCACCCAGAGGTGTATTTAAGTTGCCACCTTAAGTTGAACCATTAATTTACAATCTCACATCTGTCATGGATTTCACTCTCCCAAACCATGTCTACGAGCATAGCATAGCAATATAAGCAATTCGTAAAAGTAACTCCCAAGGTTTGAATATAACAGGGCAATAGGTTCTACCTCATCAACTACTTCCCAATCCCACAAGTTAATAACATCCTAACCATGCAATGTTTGAGGATTGGAACTAATGCATAAAAACTGGGTGATAAAGGGGTATGATCAAAGTGTTACTTGCCTTGATGACGATCCGCGAAACCTAAGGACTCCAAATAAGACGCTTCGCACTCCGGGAATTCTATCGCAAACAGACAATAGCATACATAAGCAATCAAGCAAAGAAGCAAGGGTAAATATCAAATAAGAAGATCTAACCAGAAAGTTCAACTTAAGAACTCCGGTTTGCAAAAAGAATCAAATCAAAAGGAGCAACGAAACTCAAACGGCGAAAGAAACAAGGTCCGTTTACTAATCTGGACCTAGGAAAAATTTTACAATAGCAAAAGCTTGTTCAAGTTGGTTAAACGGAAAGAGGGTCTCAAGACGAAGATCTAGGCGCTTGAATCGCCTGATTCCGACAAATGAGCGAAAAGATAAACTAGAACGAAAATCGGATCAGAAATCGCGATTAGAAATAATCGCGGAAAAAATCCGATTAAAGAAAACTGACGAACAGGCTAACGAACGAGCGTTCGTTATCTGTAACTAACGAGCGAAAACCATTCGTTAAACCGAATGTACGGACGAACATCCGTGAGGGAGTCCTGGATTGGGGGTGTTCGGGTAGCCGGACTATACCTTCAGCCGGACTCCTGGACTATGAAGATACAAGATTGAAGACTCCGTCCCGTGTCCGGATGGGACTTTCCTTGGCGTGGAAGGCAAGCTTGGCGATGCGGATATTCAAGATCTCCTACCATTGTAACCGACTCTATGTAACCCTAACCCTATCCGGTGTCTATATAAACCGGAGGGTTGTAGTCCGTAGGCAATCAACTCCATATACAACAATCATGCCATAGGCTAGCTTCTAGGGTTTAGCCCCCTTGCTCTCGTGGTAGATCTACTCTTGTACTACCCATATCATCAATATTAATCAAGCAGGACGTAGGGTTTTACCTCCATCAAGAGGGCCCGAACCTGGGTAAAACATCGAGTTCCCTGCCTCCTGTTACCATCCGGCCTAGACGCGCAGTTCGGGACCCACTACCCGAGATCCGCCGGTTTTGACACCGACATTGGTGCTTTCATTGAGAGTTCCTCTGTGTCGTCGCCTTTGGGCCCGATGGCTCCTTCGATCATCAACAACGATACGGTCCAGGGTGAGACTTTCCTCCCCGGACAGATCTTCGTCTTCGGCGGCTTCGCTCTGCGGGCCAATTCGCTCGGCCACCTGGAGCAGATCAAAAGCTACGCCCCTGGCCATCAAGTCAAGTTTGGAAGCTTAAACTACACGCCTGACATCCGTGGAGACTTGATCTTCGACGGGTTCGAGCCACGGCCAAGCGCGCCGCACTATCTCGAGGGGCATGATCTAGCTCTGCCTCCGGACAGTGTCCTGGAGGCCGCACACGCATCGGTTCCGACCCCTAACTCGGAGCATATTGCGCCAATCGAGGATGAGCGGTTGGACGTCACCTCAGGGGCTCCGATCTCAAAGGCGATCGACCCGAACGCTAGCCCCGCACTCTGCATGATCCGTGACTCCGAGGATCCGGACTCCTCCCCAGACTCCGAACCCCCCGCGCCCCTGCCGATCGAATCCGATTGGGCGCCGATAATGGAGTTCACCGCCGCAGACATCTTTCAACATTCGCATTTTGGCGACATCCTGAATTCTCTTAAGTCTCTCTCTTTATCAAGAGAGCCTTGGCCGGACTACGGTCAGCAAGGGTGGGATGCGGACGATGAGGAAATTCAAAGCCCACCCACCACCCACTTGGTAGCCACTGTCGACAATTTAAACGACGTGCTCAACTTCGACTCCGGAGACATCGACGGCATGGATGACGATGCAGGAGATACCGACGAACCAACGCCCATAGGGCATTGGACATCCACCTCATCTCATGATGTGTACATGGTGGATACCCCTAAAGGAAGCGACAACAGGGGATGGGACGGGAGATCGACCCCCCGAAAAGCAATCAAAGCGTCAGCGTAAACGCCGACCCAAGCCCCGCCTCGACAAAAACCCAGCCATAGAGCCAGACGAGCCGGTAGACGACGAGCAGGCCTTAGAGCAACCGTCTGAACAGGGCAACACGGATAGAGAAACTGAACACCCCTCCTCCGGCGAAAACGGCATTCCGGACAACCTCACACCGGATAAACCTATGGAGCAGAAGAATCTCCACGAGAGGCTCGTTGCAACTGCACGCAGCCTAAAAAGTAGAAGCGGAAGCTAAAAACAGCGGAAGATGCACTCCGGATTAGATGGAGCAAAGTAATCAATACCACAGATAAATACGGCGACAGTCACCGCACTAAAAGCTATCCGAAAAGAAAGCTACTGCCTGAATTCGAGAAGAGGCCCTAGAGCCCTCGCATTCAAAAAATGAGAAAGCCACGCGGTCGGATAGACGACCCCATAAAGCGGCAAGCGGCGCTGTACCTAAATCGGCATGCGACCCACTTAAGGATTCGCATCATGGCCCAGTCAGGTCCATTTATGGGCCAAGAAAGCAAGCTCTCGTAAGCAACACTATGAAGCCATCATCAGAATCCGGCACACCCAAATACAGGGGCGCCGCACACCCCCTATGTTTCACCGATGAGGTCCTGGACTATGAATTCCCAGAGGGATTCAAACCCGTAAACATAGAGGCATATGATGGAACAACAGACCCTGGAGTTTGGATCGAGGATTATATCCTCCACATACACATGGCTAGAGGAGATGATCTCCACGCCATAAAATATTTACCCCTTAAGCTTAAAGGGCCAGCCCGGCATTGGCTTAAAAGCCTTCCCGAAAACACAATTGGAAGCTGGGAAGAGCTCGAGGATGCTTTCCAAGCAAACTTTCAAGGGACCTATGTCCGCCCTCCAGATGCAGACGATCTTAGTCACATAACTCAACAACCTGGAGAATCAGCTCGGCAGTTCTGGAATAGATTCCTCACTAAAAAGAATCAGATAGTCGACTGTCCGGACGCCGAAGCCTTAGCAGCTTTCAGGCATAACGTCTGAGACGAATGGCTCGCCAGACACCTCGGCCAAGAAAAGCCAAGAACAATGGCCGCACTAACAAGCCTCATGACCTGCTTTTGTGCAGGGGAGGACAGCTGGTTGGCAAGGTGCAGCCCTAGTGACCCAAGTACATCCAAAATTAGGGATGGAAACGAAAAACTGCGATGCAACAAGGACCGTCGCTGTACTAAGGACAAAAGTCCGAAGAGCACGGCAGTCAATGCCGGATTCAAAGGCTCACGACAAAATCAAGCAAAATCGCCCCCCCCCCAGGATAACAGGGACGATCCATCCAACCTAAATAAAATCCTGGACAGGATATGTCAGATACACAGTACTCCCGGGAAGCCTGCTAACCATACCCACAGAGACTGTTGGGTTTTCAAACAATCCGACAGACTCAATGCCGAACACAAGGGGCTCGACACACCAAGCGAAGACGAGGACGAACCCCAAAAGCAGAGCACCAGGAAACAAAAGAACTTCCCACAAGAAGTAAAAACAGTGAACTCACTTCACATAACGAAACGTGCGGTGCCCGTAAGGGTACGCACCACACGGCCCATCCCCGAAGGGTCCTGCCACTGGTTGTCAAAATCGATCATCTTCGATCAGCTAGATTATTCTAGAAATATCAAGAATGTAGGCTGGACTACCTTGATACTCGATCCAATAATTGGCGGACTCCAGTTTTCAAATGTCCTTATGGACGGCGGCAGTGGACTAAACCTGATATATCAGGATACAATCCAGCACATGGGGATAAACCCAGCAAGAATCCGCCGCAGCAAAACCTCCTTTCAAGGGGTAATACCTGGTCTGGACACCCATTGTATGGGTTTTCTCCGGCTCGAAGTCATATTCGGCTCTGCCGATAATTTCCACCGCGAAAAGCTGACCTTCCATATCGTCCCGTTCTCAAGTCGCTATCAAGCACTACTGGGACGCGAAGCTTTCGCTCGCTTTAACGCAATACCGCATTATGCATCTCTTACGCTTAAGATGCCCGATCCATGAGGCATCATCTCTTTGAAGGGGAAGCACTAAAGTGCGCCTCCCCAAGCGGAGGACTGTGCGGCCGCTTTGACAGCCCCACAGTAAAATGGCCTCACCGGCCAGAAAACTTCGAAATAGGTCATTCAAGACCACGAACGCGGATAGACGAGTTCGGTGCAAAATCATCATTGATGCAGGCCTAGTGGCCATATACCCCCACACTAGGGGCTCCACGCATATACAATAAGAGACAATAAAGCTCAATCTTATATATTTTACTTTATACTTTGTTTATTTTAAACTTTTGTTCGGCACGACCCGTTTTTCAACTCAGTTTCTCTCTTTTATAGATGAACATCGTGCGGTGCCCGTCTAGGATACGGCACAACGGAGACACAGGCACAGACGTGCAGTAGGGACCCGTCCTAAAGGATTCTTTTTAGATTAAGACCCTGCGTAAACCTTTTTTACTGTCTCTTGTTGCTACACATCCCCTGGTTTTTTCTGATATAACCAAGGAGGAGGCTGGTGTCTTGGCATGTGGCCACGTCAGAATTTTTGCACGTACCTGGACACTAGGGGATTTTTTAATAAAGAGTGTTGTTTCGCCCGCACTCATACCTTAGGGAGTGTTTGGCGTCGCGAGTTTTGGCATTATATGCATCGGCTCCGAATCATGTCTTTGGTCAAATGTTGGGTTGCCCGGCTCCTGAGTTCGGCTACCTTACGTTCTGATCTATCGGCTAAGGTAGCACCAGGAGAACTAGTGCGATTGTGCCCCAGTTCGGCCGGGCGAGCACCTCAGTAGAAAAAGCCGAAAATTGACTGTCATGATATAGCGTGAGACTGGTCAGCCACTCGAGGACCTATCAGAATCTATCGGATTCCTCCGCTTTAACGAAGGGCTGCTTCCCGGTCAGGCACATACGCGCCCCGAACTCGGGCGAGCGCAGTCGCCACCAAGGGGCTACCTAAATAGTCTCACTGTCAAGCTCCTATGGCTAAGTGAAAGTGTTAAAGCATTATAGTCCGGTTGCCTGGCCCGCTGCGCTATCACCTCCTTTGTAGGACCAAGACGTTGGGTTAAGTGTGAAAATGCGTCTTCTGCGAGCACCCCCGCACTATGTGCGTGGGGGCTGAAGCCAACGACTGCCATCTTTCAGATTTTGTATATATCTTAAAACGGCCGCACAGGAGGTGTTCCCAATACTTGAAGGCACAAGTATAAAAAGGCCACTACAGTTTATCAAAATATTACTTTATAATTACATATGCTATCATAACATAGCATCTTTCGAGCACTGCGTCTCTATTACACGAGCGCCTTCAAGGACTTCCTGAAAATAGTGCTCGGAGGGTACTCGGCTTTTGTCCGAATCTCAGGACGCAACAACGGTGGTCTCCATCTCTGCCCAGTATGTCTTGACACGGGCAAGAGCCATCCTTGCGCCCTCTATGCACGCTGACCTCTTCATTGCATTAATACGCGGCACCGCGTCAAGGAATTGCTGCACCAAGCTGAAATAACTCTTCGGCTCCGATCTCCCCGGCCACAGATGACCCATGACGTACTTCATGGCGAGTCCGGACAACCTATTCAGTTCGGCCCATTGAGCCAAACGATCGTCCACTGCCAGTGGACGCTCTGGATTGTGAAACTGCAACCAGAAAAGCTTTTCCACTTCGCGATCTTTCTGATCTCGAAAGTGTTCGGTTGCATCAGCAGCACTCGCTGCCAAATCCAGATAGGTATCCTCCATACTCCACATCCGGTCCAACGGAGAAAACTTTGGATCGCAAAATTTCCTTCGCAGCATAAAGGGCTTTCCAGCCGCAATCTGTTCGGCCTGACGCAGCTCCTCCTTCGCAGCTCTCATCACAGAGCGCGCGTCCTTGGCATTGGCAACGGCCTTCTCTAAGTCCGTCTGTTTCGCCTGGTCTTCTTTTTCAAGAAGTCTGCAACGGTCTGTAGCGCTTTTTAACTTTTCGGCCATCTCTTCCTTGCCTCGGCAATGAGCAGCCTGTTCGGCTCTCAGCTCTTCAAGGGCTTTCCTGGTGGCCGCATCACTTTCGCTGGCTTGTTCTTTAGCTCGGGCAAGTTCTGCCCTAAGACTCTCCACGGCGGCCGCACCATCTGCGTCAAGCACACACATCGTAAGACACAGGCATAAAACTGTTCTTACCTGATGCCGCCCGAGGAATTACATACCTTGAGCCTCATCAAGCCGCTTGTTGACAAGCGTGATGTCGACATCTGCCACGTCCAGTTGCCGCTTTAGTTCGGCAAAATCATCAGTTCGGCTCGATTCCGGACACCCTGCCGCCTACATTCAAAGGCGACATCTTAGCCCTGGGATTATGATCCTCCGCGTGCCGTCATTTCTTGACGACGCGCAGAGTCTCAGGGGCTACTATCTACACAGAGCGCATCTTATTCATGCGCAACTAACAAAAGTGTACATTATCTAATGTACCTCAAAACCCGTCAGTAAACTTTTGACGGCCTCATGCAATCCGCTCTCTGCGGATGAGATCCTTTCAATCACCGTGCCCATCAATGCACGGTGCTCCTCCGAGATAGAAGCTCACCCCAGCAGAATCTTTAGCTCCTCCGGCCGAGCACCAGACGGTGCCGGACTTGTCCCATGACCTTTCGAAGGCTGGACACGGAGAACCTCGGGGGGCCACATAGCTATCTTCCGCCCCTGCCGGATTCGGAGAAACCCTCCGCGACGACACCTCAGGGTCGCCCGCCTCGCTAGGCGGCACGGCAGGGGGAGGCGTCCCGCTCTCCATCATCTCCGGAAGGAGATCCCCCGAAGACGAGCTCTGCTGAGAAGGGCTGAGGTCCGAGCTACAAGGTAAAAATTTGGTTAATCTTCTCAGATCTAAATCAAGGATTTCCCTCATCCCTCAAAAGGAAAATCTTTCTCTACTTACGGCTCGCTGGAGGGCTGATCCCCTTGAGGGCGTAGTCCGGCCGAGGAACTTCCCGGCGTCGGACCCTCTGACGAGGATTTTTTCCCCCGCTTCGAGGCCATGGTTTCCGGGTCGTCAGAGGCGGCTCTCTTCTTCCCCTTAGGAGAGGAATTGTCGGTTCCTCCCTTCGGAGCAGCCTCCTTCGAGGAGGCCATAGCTTCCTTGTCCTCCCCCTCCAAAGGCATTATTTCCAGCATCCTGACCAGCACGGGATCCGGCCTGGTTTCAGGAAGGGGATCCAGACACCTGATCAGCTTTGCCTTCGCTATCCACTCCTATTTAAAAGGACGGCCCTTTTAGGGGCAAGTTTATGACAATTATACGGATAGAAGGTCCGGGCACAAGGTTGCTTACTTGAGTATCCGGGCGATTGCAGCTTAGGCCTGCGTCCTCGGTTAAATCCGGACACATCTCTTGTGATCCGAAGAACAGTTTATACATCTCCGCGGGCGTTGCACCCATGAAATTCTGGAGAGCTCGCGGTCCCTCTGGGTTAAACTCCCACAGGCGAAGGGAGCGACGTTTGCCGGGCAATATTCGGCGAATCAGCATGACCTGCATCACCTTGACCAGGCTGAGGTCTCCTTCCAAGAGATCCTTAATGCGGCCCTGTAACAAGGGCACGTCTTTGGGCAAACCCCAATCTAACCCTCTGTTAACCCATGACGCTAGCCGTGGTGGGGGACCCGAGCGAAAGGCAGGAAGCGCCACCCACTTGGTGCTCCGGGGAGTGGTGATATAAAACCACTCTCGTTGCCACAAGCCTAGCTCCTCTTTAAAAGAGCCCTCGGGCCATGGAGCATCAGCATTTTTGCTTATAACAGCACCTCCGCACTCTGCGTGCCGTCCCTTGATCATCTTCGACTCCACTTTGAAAGTCTTGAGCCATAATCCGAAGTGAGGGGTAACACGGAGGAACGCTTCGCATACAACGATAAACGAGGAGATATGGAGGATGGACTCCGGAGCTAAGTCGTGAAATTCCAGCCCATAATAAAACAGTAGTCCCCTCACAAAGGGATCCATCGGGAAGTCTAACCCCCGAAGGAAGTGAGACACGAACACTACGCTCTCACCGGGCTGGGGACTGGGGATAGCCTGCCCTTGAGCAGGCAACCTGTGCGAAATTTCGACGGTCAAGAACTTAGCCTCTCTCAACTTTAGCACGTCCTCCTCCGTCATCCATCGGCCTTGAAGGTCGGAACCGGACATTGTCGAAGGTCTGAGGCGCCCGGAATCTGGAGCCTAAGGTGTTGGAACTCGAGGCGACGGGCGAACTCGTTTTGGGATTGGAGAAAAGGAGTAAGGCCCTGGTCTCTTTATAAGAGGTTGAATACCAGGAGCCCCCCCCCTAACCGTTTGGGACTCGCCTTTAATCGAGAAAACATGCTAAGAGGCACGATTGGGTTACCCACGTCCGTATTGATGAGAATCCCGTGAAAGGGGGGCACACGATCTCTGCTTTGACAAGACGTGCCAAGGAAACTGCCTCGCAAAACACGCTGAGGTGGAAAAGTGAAATTGATTCAAGTAAAGGACTTGGCTGTAGTGTGATGACGCACTGCGGGATACGTCAGCAGATTTGATTTGTGTTAATATTATTCTCTCTATGGCAATATGTGGAAGCTTATTTTGCAGAGCCGGACACAACTCTTGGTGTTTACAATCTTCTATGAAGGACTAGGAGGAGGAACCCGCCTTGCAATGCCGAAGACAATTTGCGCGCCGGACTCGTCGTCATTGAAGCCTGGTTCAGGGGCTACCGAGGGAGTCCTGGATTAGGGGGTGCTCGGGTAGCCGGACTATACCTTCAGCCAGACTCCTGGACTATGAAGATACAAGATTGAAGACTTCGTCCCGTGTCCGGATGGGACTTTCCTTGGCGTGGAAGGCAAGCTTGGCGATGCGGATATTCAAGATCTCCTACCATTGTAACCGACTCTATGTAACCCTAACCCTATCCGGTGTCTATATAAACCGGAGGGTTGTAGTCCGTAGGCAATCAACTCCATATATAACAATCATGCCATAGGCTAGCTTCTAGGGTTTAGCCTCCTTGATCTCGTGGTAGATCTACTCTTGTACTACCCATATCATCAATATTAATCAAGCAGGACGTAGGGTTTTACCTCCATCAAGAGGGCCCGAACCTGGGTAAAACATCGAGTTCCCTGCCTCCTGTTACCATCCGGCCTAGACGCGCAGTTCGGGACCCACTACCCGAGATCCGCCGGTTTTGACACCGACAGTCCGCTAAAAAGAAAAACCGGGAAAAACCGGCGAACCGATCTAAAAAAACGAAATAGGGTTTTCTTAAAAAACCGAATCAGTTTTCTTTTAAAAAAACCGGCGGCTACCTCATTGGTCCGGCAAGACGCGGCGGCGACGGCGGGGCGAAGCGGCGGTGGCGCAGCGAGGCAGTGGCGGCGGCATGGCGCGGCAGCGGGCGGCGGCGGCTGCGGGTGGGGCGAGGCGGCGGTGGTGGGTGGTGGTAGCGGTGGGGAGCTGCGTATATAAAGGGGAGGGGTGACTTGGGGAGGGGGCAAGGGGAGGCGGGGAGGGGAGTCCGGCTCGGACTCCTCGAGTCGGCGGCGGCGCGGCCGGTCTCCTGCAGGGAGATGGCGCGCGGGGGAGGTGGGCCGGCGGCTGGGCTTCGACCCAGTTAGCCACCGTGCATCTTTTTTTTAAAATTAATTCCACCGAAAATAAAATAAATTCTAGAAAATACAATAAAAAACTAAAAATGCCAAAACAAATTTTCACCGTCTAAATGAAATATTTAGAACGAGATGACATTTTCTTGGCCCTAAAATGCAATTTTGTAAACGTGCAATTTTTCTAATGCAAACAAAATTGCAATAAAATCCAAATAAAAACAAATATTTGATTTTAATATTTTTCCTCCAATATTTCAATTATTTTGGAGAAGTCATATTGTCTCTCATATATTTTAATATGAAATATTTTCAGAGAGAAAAATAATTAAAACCAAAATCCTCGTTTCAAAATTTGATAAGATCAAATTTGAAAACCGGGAAGATCCCCAACTCTCTCCGAGGGTCCTTGAGTTGCTTAGGATTTCGAGGATCGCGAGACGAAATGCAATAAAATATGATATGCAAGAATGATCTGTGTATAGCATTCCAAATTCAAAATTTGGGATGTTACAAACCTACCCCCCTTAAGATGAATCTCGCCCTCGAGATTCGGGTTGGCTAGAAAATAGGTGTGGGTGGTCTTTGCGGAGATCATCCTCTCGTTCCCAGGTGGCTTCGTCCTCGGTGTGGTGGTTCCACTGAACTTTGCAAAACTTGATAACCTTGCTACAAGTGACTCGACTGGCAAACTCCAAAATCATGACTGGCTTCTCCTCATAAGTCAAATCATTGTCCAACTGAATCGCCTCCAAGGGTACGGCATCTCTTAGCGGTATATCGGCCATCTCAGCATGGCACTTCTTCAACTGGGAAACGTGAAGCACATCGTGAACTCCTGACAGTCCTTCAGGTAACTCCAACTTGTAGGCAACTTCTCCCATCTGTTCCAAAACACGATACGGTCCTACAAATCTCGGGGCTAACTTTCCCTTAACTCCAAAACGTTTAACCCCTCGCAAAGGTGATACTCGTAGATATGCTCTGTCTCCAATTTCATAGGTTACCTCCTTGCGTTTCGAATCTGCATAACTCTTCTGTCTGGACTGAGCTATCTTCAGCCTATCTCGAATTAGTTTAACTTTCTCCTCAGACTCTTTGATCAAGTCTGGTCCAAACAACTGTCGGTCTCCAACTTCATCCCACATCAATGGTGTTCTGCACCTTCGTCCATACAGGGATTCGAACGGTGCCATCTTCAAACTAGCTTGGTAACTATTGTTGTATGAGAACTCTGCGTAAGGCAGATTGTCATCCCAACTAGATCCATAATCTAGCGCACGAGCTCTCAACATGTCCTCTAGAATCTGGTTGACTCTCTCGGTCTGTCCATCCATCTGCGGGTGAAATGTTGTACTGAACTCCAATCTCGTTCCCAAAGTCTGGTGCAGCTGATGCCAAAACTTTGAGGTAAACTGTGTTCCTCTATCTGATACGATGGTCCTTGGAACTCCATGCAGACATACGATCCTGGTCATATATATCTTGGCCAACTTTGCACTGGTATAGGTTGTTTTCACTGGGATAAAGTGTGCCACTTTGGTAAACGATCAACTACTACCCATATAGAATCATATCCTGATTTGGTCCTGGGCAATCCAGTGATAAAATCCATGCCAAGTTTATCCCACTTCCATTCGGGTATCGGCATAGGCTGTAGCAATCCTGCTGGCTTTTGATGCTCTGCCTTCACTTTCTGACATACATCACATACGGCTACATACTCGGCGATATCCTTCCTCATCCCTGTCCACCAGAAACATTCCTTCAAATCAAAATACATCTTGGTATTTTCGGGGTGTATCGAGTATGGTGAGTCATGAGCCTCCTGAAGTATTAATTTCCCGATCTCTGTGTATTGGGCACATAAACACGGTCCTCAAACCATAAGGTGTCGTGCTCATCCTCACGAAAACCTTTGGCCTTTCCTTCGCTCATTTTCCCCTTTATCTCGGCAATCTCTTTGTCATCCTTCTGAGCTTCTCGAATCTTTCCCAACAATGTAGACTGAAACTCCATTGTTGCAAAAAAACCTCTAGGAACAATCTCCAACCGAAGTTCCCTGAGATCCTCTGCTAACTCCTTCGGCAATCCCGTGCTCTCTAGGGTATTAGCATAACTCTTCCGGCTCAAAGCGTCTGCTATGACATTGGCCTTTCCTGGATGATAGTGAAGCTTCATGTCATAATCCTTTATGAGCTCCAACCATCTTCTCTGCCAAAGGTTCAGTTCCTTCTGGGTGAAGATGTACTTCAATCTCTTATGATCCGTGTATACGTCACAATGTTTTCCAGTAAGGTAATGCCTCCAAGTCTTCAACGCATGCACTACGGCTGCTAACTCCAAATCATGCGTGGCATAATTTAACTCGTGTGGTTTTAGTTGTCGCGAGGCATACGAAACAACTCTTTTGTCCTACATAAGCACACTTCCAAGGCCTAAGCGAGAGGCGTCGCAATACACTTGGAAATCCTTACATATATCTGGCAGTGTCAGCACTGGGGCTGTAGTCAAACGTTTCTTCAGCTCCTGGAAACTTGCCTTGCAATCTTTCGTCCATTTAAACTTGGTATCCTTCTTCAATAACTCCGTCATTAGCTTCACAATTTTGGAAAATTTCTCAATAAATCTCCGATAATATCCTGCGAGTCCAAGAAAACTGCGGATCTCGCTAACTAAAGTGGGTGCCAACCATTCAGTGACTGACTGAACCTTGGTGGGGTCTACTGCTATACCTTCTCCCGATATAACATGTCCAAGGAATCCGACTTCCTTCAACCAAAACTCGCATTTGCTGAACTTGGCATACAACTGATGTTCCCTAAGTTTCTTGAGAACTAAACGCAAATGCTCCTTGTGCTCCTCCTCGTTCTTCGAATATACCATTATATCATCAATGAACACCACAACAAACTTATCCAAATATTCCATGAACACATTGTTCATCATGCTCATGAAATAGGCAGGGGTGTTAGTCAGTCCAAACGACATGACCGTATATTCATACAACCCGTACCGTGTGGTGAATGTTGTCTTTGGTATATCTTTCTCTCGTATCTTCAACTGATGGTATCCTGATCGCAGATCGATCTTCAAAAACATCTTAGCTCCTTGCAGCTGGTCAAACAGATCATTGATCATCGGCAATGGGTACTTGTTCTTGATCGTCACTTCATTCAAGGCCCAGTAATCAACAACCATTCTTAGGGACTTATCCTTCTTCTCAACCAAAGGCACTGGGCTCCCCACGGTGATGAACTCGGTCGAATGTAACCTTTCTCCAATAACTCCTTGATCTGTTTCTTAATCTCCTCCAGATCATTCGCGGGCATCCGATAGGGTCTCTTGGATATTGGCCCTGTGCCTGGCAATAGCTCTATCAAAACTCGATATCTCGATCCGGTGGCATGCCTGGTAACTCCTCTGGGAAAACATCCCGGTAATCCTTTAATACAGGCACTTCCTCCTGTACAACTCCCGTGAGGGTATTTACTTGGCTACTTCTGGGTGCATGCCTAGATATATACTTGATCCTTTTCCCTCCGGGGTGGTGAGACAAATTGACTTACTAACACCGTCAATGCTTCCTCCGTACTTTGACATCCAGTCCATTCCTAATATCACATCCAATCCTTGTGACTTCAAGATAATTAGGTCGGATGGAAAAACATGGTGGCCAATGGTTAAGGGTATCTGGTCGCACCATCGACTAGCCATATACTCTGCTCCAGGTGAACTTACTAACAAAGGGGTCCTAAGGGTTTGGGTCAGTAGTTTAAACTTATCCACGAATTCCCTTGATATGTATGAATGCGATGCACCAGTATCAAAAGGAACAAGAGCGGTAAATGACTTAACCAAAAACTTACCTATAACCGCGTCTGGCTGCTCTTCAACCTCCTCCACTTTAACGTGGTTCATTTGTCCTTTGTTGAATGGATTGGGCTTCTTCCCAGTGCTCCCATTTCCGTTGCCATTCTTCCCTTCAAGGCACTCCGTGGCATAGTGACCAGTCTTCCCGCACTTGAAACAGGTAACATGGCTTAGGTATCTCTTGGTGGGTGTGGCTGGATTGGGGCGGTTCTGATTGTTGCTTGCTCCATTCCCATTCCTTGGGCCAGTATGGTTATGGTTACTTCCTCCATTATGGGTGTGGCTTCCATGGTTATGAACAAGTCCTCCCGAGTTCGGGGTTAGGCGAGGCTTCTGTTGAGCTCCTGAGTTATACCTCCCTTGTCCATACTTCCTCTTATGGTTCTCAATCTGCTGCTGCTTCCCTTCAATCATAAGAGCCTTATCTACCAACTCCTGGTAGTTGTTGAATGTTGCCACCATCAACTGCATGCTCATCTCATCATTCAAAACTTCCATAAACTTATCTTGCTTTACGGCATCTGTGGCCACATCATCAGGGGCATAGCGAGATAACTTGCTAAACTCATCCGCGTACTGAACCACAGTACGGTTCCCCTGGCGTAAGTTGCGAAACTCACGCTTCTTCATACTCATTGCTCCAGTTGAGACATGGGCTGTACGGAAGGCTTGCTGAAACTGGTCCCATGTCACCGTGGCTATAGGGTAGGTGACAGTGTAATTCTCCCACCATGAGGCTGCTGGTCCATCCAACTGATGTGCGGAAAAATACACCTTCTCAGCATCGGTACATCCTGTAGTGGTTAACTCCCTTCCAATCCTGCGGAGCCAATCATCTGCTACTATAGGCTCGGTGCTACCGGAAAACACCGGCGGCTGCAACCTTAGAAAATGGGCTAAGTTGTCAACTGGTGGGGTGGTGGTGGTGGATTGTTGTTGTTGTTGTTGCCTTGGTTCTGAACTAACAACTGCATCAGGGTATTCTGTTGCTGGATCAACTGAGTGAGCTCCGGTGAGAAAGCAAATCCGGGGTCACGTCTCGGAGGCATCTAATGGGTTTAGAGGGGAGAGATTACAATAGAATGAGGTCTAATGAGAAAGCACTGCCCATATGCACATGAGACAAACACAATCATTTCACTCAATCAATCAAGCAAGGGCATACAATCGGTCTAGAACTATCGCAAAAGTGCTCGGACTACACTATTTACATGGTGGAATACTACTACTGATGTGGTGGTCTACTAAAAATATTCCTCGGTTGAAGACTCCATGATATCTGCTCCAGCTTCGTCTTCAAAGTCATCATCGATAAGGTCAGAGTCAGTGTCGTCGATGATGATGTAGTCCTCCGGGCGAATCTCCTTGGGTTCTTCGTCTTCTTCTATTGGTGCGGGGTCTCCCATGAATATTCCGATCTTCTTAATCAGGTCATCATTCTTCTCCACTAGTACGGCGATTTCCTCCTCATAATCTTCACGTGTAGCCTTGAGTTCTTCCTCCAGTTCCGTGATCCTAGTAATCGCGTTCTTCAGATCTATCATGCCTGCGCACATCTGATTCTCCTGGCGTCGAATGTGCTGGTTTAGTTCCTGGATGAAAGTTGCAATTGATCTATCCTTCCTGGTGCTGATCATCTCCCATTGCTCGTCTTGGCGCCCACAAATCTGATAGATAGTATCCTTAAGCTCCTTGTGATAAACTTCTCCAATGCGTCCCATGGTGATGTGAGCTGCCATACTCTTGCCTAGACTCCAGGTTGGTGCATCAAAGGAAAACTCTATGGGTTTAGTGACTGGCGTGAATGTCCTTCCTGGAACTTGAACTTGAATCATCCATCGCTCCTCTTCCATCGCTCCTCTTCTGGTAAAGTGGCATTGTAGGTCCCAGTGAAGCTTGGTATTCCTATGTTCACGTACCTAGTGACTTCCTTCAAGTGTCGTCCAAAAGGTGCTTCTTCATCCGATTATGCAAACTTGTTCCTTGCATCCGCCATCCTAAAGAGTGGAAAATGGAGAGGAGTCAGAAATAAGAAGAGAATAGTGATCTATGGTTTTAGCTTAGTGGTCGTGTCCTACACTCAGCTTGTGCTCTGATACCATCTTGTAGCGACCCGACCTCAAACGGTCAAGTCTCTGTGCTTCAGTGTCATCCCTGGATCGGTAATGCTGACACACACAGTACTCGAGGATTTATAACAGATTAGCAATCACACACACTTATTACATCGAATGTCTCCAAAGAGACCTTATTACAATAAATATGGCTTAAGGCCATCTAATACGATAACAGCGAAAGGCTTGGAAGATACAATGAGTCCATCAACTCCAACGGCATAGCTGAGCTGCACGGCAACGACCTAACGAACCTTACTCCTCGTCTAAAAAGTATGCAACATAATACGTTGCAGCCCGAAAACGGGTCAGCACATGGAATATGCTGGCAAAGTAACACACTAGAGCAAGAACAGAATAATGCCATCACTACATGTATATTTGGCTGGTGGAAAGCTCTATGGTTATAGTTTTTGTGAAAAGCCAATTTTTCCCTACAACAAAGGAATATATTTTATTTAACTATTATGGTAGTTGAAACATCATTGAGAAGGTTCCTCCAACTCAATCCCAATTAAAGTAATTAACAACCCAACATTATTAATTTAGAGTGATGAGATACTTAAGATACTCCAAGTACTAGATACTCAAGATGTCCATAACCGGGGACACGGCTAACCATGATTAGTTTGTACACTCCGCAGAGGTTTGTGCACTTTTCCCCACAAGACTCGATTGCCTCCGTTAAATTTTCTCGCACTATAGGGTGTTTGAGAAACGGATGACCGAGACACAATCTTTCAGGAACATTAACTCTCTACTCCGGGCATACCATACCAAACCTACAACCCACTACCTGCTGATCCACCTTTTGCCACCCAGACTCAACTATGCTAGAGCCCATAATAGCTTGTGGCTGCACACGGAAGTTTCTAGCATGAATCATCTCAGTTCCCTTTGAGCCTGGGTGGCGGTCCATCGGAAAAATCACACGGAACCCCGGGATTTCCAAAAATACAGGCAACACTGGGTACTCCAGGTGCCTCAATCCACCCAGAGGTGTATTTAAGTTGCCACCTTAAGTTGAACCATTAATTTACAATCCCACATCTGTCATGGATTTCACTCTCCCAAACCACGTCTACAAGCATAGTATAGCAATATAAGCAATTCGTAAAAGTAACTCCCAAGGTTTGAATATAACACGGCAATAGGTTCTACCTCATCAACTACTTCCCAATCCCACAAGTTAATAACATCCTAACCATGCAATGTTTGAGCATTGGAAGTAATGCATAAAAACTCGGTGATAAAGGGGTATGATCAAAGTGTTACTTGCCTTGCTGACGATCCGTGAAACCTAGGGACTCCAAATAACACGCTTCGCACTCCGGGAATTCTATCGCAAACAAACAATAGCATACATAAGCAATCAAGCAAAGAAGCAAGGGTAAATATCAAATAAGAAGATCTAACCAGAAAGTTCAACTTAAGAACTCCGGTGCAAAAAGAATCAAATCAAACGGAGCAACGAAACTCAAATGGCGAAAGAAACAAGGTCCGTTTACTAATATGGACCTAGGTCAAATTTTACAGTAGCAAAAACTTGTTCAGGTTGGTTAAACGGAAAGAGGGTCTCGAGACGAAGATCTAGGCGCTTGAATCGTCTGATTCCGACAAACGAGCGAAAATATAAACTAGAACGAAAATCGGATCAGAAATCGCGATCAGCAATAATTGCGGAAAAAATCCGATTAAAGAAAACTGACGAACAGGCTAACGAACGAGCGTTCATTATCTGTAACTAACGAGTGAAAACCGTTCGTCAAAACGAACGTACGGACAAACGTCCGCTAAAAAGAAAAACCGGCGAACCGATCTAAAAAACGAACTAGGGTTTTCTTAAAAAAACGAATCGGTTTTCTTTTTTTTAACCGGCGGCTACCTCGTCGGTCCGACGAGATGTGGCGGCGGCGGCGCGGCGCAGCAGCGACGGTGGGGCGCGGCGTGGCAGCGGGCGGCGGCGGCTGCGGGTGGGGCGAGGCGGCGGTGGTGGGTGGTGGTGGCGGTGGGAGGGGGCTGGGTATATAAAGGGGAGGGGTGACTTGGGGAGGGGGCAAGGGGAGGCGGGGAGGGGAGTCCGGCTCGGACTCCTCGAGTCGGCGGCAGCGTGGCACGGCCGGTCTCCTAGAGGGAGAGGGCGCGCGGGGGAGGTGGGCCGATGGCTGGGCTTCGGCCCAGTTAGCCACAACGCAATTTTTTTTAATTAATTCTGCCGAAACTAAAAAAATCCCAGAAAATAAAATAAAAATCTAAAAATGCCAAAACAAATTTTCACCATCTAAATGAAATATTTAGAACGGGATGAACATTTTCTTGGCCCTAAAATGCAATTTTGAAAACGTGCAATTTTTCTATTGCAAACAAAATTGCAATAAAATCCAAATAAAAACAAATATTTGATTTTAATATTTTTCCTCCAATATTTCAATTATTTTGGAGAAGTCATATTATCTCCTCTCATATATTTTAATATGAAATATTTTCGAAGAGAAAAATAATTAAAACCAAAATCCTCGTTTCAAAATTTGATAAGATCAAATTTGAAAACCGGGGAAATCCCCAACTCTCTCCGAGGGTCCTTGAGTTGCTTAGGATTTCGAGGATCGCGAGACGAAATGCAATAAAATATGATATGCAAGAATGATCTATGTATAACATTCCAAATTGAAAATTTGGGATGTTACAAGTTGGTTCTCTACAAACATACAATTTGAATTAGACATCACTGATGCATGTAAAACACTAATGGGAGAAGGCTATTCCGTGCTTTCAACAAATAAAGGTTAGGAGTTGTGCTGCTAGAACAACTCTCGCAGCTAGCATGAATAGTAGAATAATGGAATGGTTATATGGCTCTATGTAAATTCACCTATGGAAGCAGGATAGTAAAGCAAATCATGGAGAGCTAAAAATGGCATGTACATCAAATAACATTTATAAATTAGCTGTGGAACATAGTACGTTTTGTCGGTTTGTTCTGTCAAACTACTCAAATGGCATTTCAGACAATGCAATTAAGAAATTTTAAAAATGCTTAAAACCTGAAATAAATCATGCTATTCTTTGTTGACTACTCTACTTAACAATTAAGCATTTTGACAAATTGAAAAATAAAACAAATCATGATTCAAACAACCATGGTGCTGAGAACTTCCATTCGATGCCAAAGGGGGAACTCAATTTCTACTAGAAACCATAGTATTTGTTTATGAAAACAAAAAAGGAAACATCAACGTCATGATCAAAAATCAAATCACCAAATGATTAAACGAAAGCAAATTTGTTCAGGGCCTAATGCTGACATACACCATCAAAAGACAGTATTGACAACATATATGCAAACAACATTTAAAAATGGGAACAGAAGAGGAAAACTTAACCAGTTAATTAGACTGATATGAGCTAAAACCCCAAAACAAGATTAGACTCCACAACTCTTAAACCTTAACAGGTAAGGCACTATAGCAACCCATTCTATATAGAATTGTTTTCACCATACATGATTTTGATAATAAGACTATCCTACCTCCGAACCAAGGCTATCTAAAGATCTAAAGGTTTCCCAAGGATCAAGTTGTTCTGAATGGAGTTCAGTTATCAAACCAGCTAAGTTGCCAAAAGATCGTTATTCAATCTGACTATCTGGAAGTTATCAGTACGCTACAGGTTAGAGGATTTTCGGCAATAGCAGCAGCTTCCACATACGAAGACATCAACATTCAAGCTTCTTCTTTTGTGAAAGTTTTGTATTTCTTTTGCCCGAGAGAAGTCAACTTTGCTGTAACAGTTGTATTTGGGTAGATGACGAAGCCACCAGTTGTAAGCATCATCCGAGATTATTGAACATGACTAACAAAGACAACTACCAAAGAACAATTAATGCGTGCAAAAAGGAAGATAATATCAAAGTGCCAAGTAGCATCCTTGGACATCCCGTATGCATTTTCTATGGAAGCTACTACCTATGTATGAAAATATAAGACGTTTCTATAGTTCAATTTGAACTGCAAAAACTTCTTATATTTGGTATGGAGGGAGTACTAAACTCAGTTGGCCACTTATGACAAAAGATCAGATAAGGATTGTTACCAGATCAACATTCCCTTCATTTGGGTGAGCAACTATGTGACGTACCATCTTAGCCAGAACACTGCCATGTGACAGGGGCAGCTCATGTTACCAACTATAATTGCTACCTTGGCACACTTTGTTTTGAAGGTTGCACCTACCCATTGTCACTGAATGCAAAAACAAAGAGTAGCTCACTAAGGCCCTGTTTGGTTTGGCTGTGGATTTCTAAAAGCAGCTGTGAAAAATCTGTTGTGGAAAAACAACTATGGAAAATCTAATGTGAAAAATATGTAGGTAATTTGGCAAACCAGCTGATACAACTTTTTCAGATTTTGGCCCGCAGCGGAATCAGATTTTGGAAAGCACGTCCTGGGCTGCTTCCACTTTTGGTTCAGATTTCGGCAGCGGATTTCTGGAATCGGATTCTGCTGGGTTCGCCCTTTGGTTCAGATTCTGCTGCGCGGTAGCGGAATCCGTCGATAAAAGCTAAACCAAATAGGGCCTAAAGTGCTCAAACGAATCATTTCATAATAAACAAGAATTAAACATAGACCGGTGGAGGATGAAAAGGCCCTCCTTTAGTGACATATGTTGTAATGCCAAAAAAGGTCTGATTCAAATTTTCATCCTTGGTCACCAAAGATTATCGTGTTGATGAGTACAAAAAATAGATCTCGGATCTCAGGGTCAGCTGTATCAGTTGCTTAACATGTTAGTGCAACATTATAGTTGAATAGAAACGGCTACTTAGTATGTATTGTGCAAGTATATTCAGTGAAACTATATATATATATATATATATATATATATATATATATATATATGTTCAATAATGATGATTAATAGATACTACCTGTCAATTGGATAAAGATCCAAGGCACCAGAAAAAGTTGATCAACCTATGACCAAAAAAGCAGACACATATTTTTTATCTTTATTAAGCATACGATCGATCCACCATTACATGGATGTATCAGGAAAACTTCCTTTTTACATCCATAAGTAGTACACTCCACACATTCTTATATATGTCAGAAGGTAGAGCACCGAGTCTATCGATATGGAGAGCAGCGATTTGGCTCACGGGCTCAGATGAGCCCAGGCATGAACAATATGGCGATTTAAAATAGAAAAGAAATTCAAAAATTCCAAAACAATTTTGTGGTGTAAGATGCATGTGCGTGAACTCCATGCAAAATTTTGTCAAGTTTGGATATTCGAGGAGCTTGTGGAAAAAAAGACAAAATCAGGCATGAACAGTCTGATCTTCAAAAGTTTCTCAGACATCTGAAATTTGTCTTTTTGAAAATCGCACTGTTCACACCTAGGATGTCTGAGAAACTTTTGAAAATCACATTGTTCATGCCTGATTTTGTCTTTTTTGCACGAGCTCCTTGAATATCCAAACTTCACAAAAACATTCACGGAGTTCGGGCACAGGAGCATCTTGCACCACAAAAAATAATTGGAACTTTTTAAACTTTGTTTCTATTTTAAACTGTGGTACTGTTCACCATGTTCATCTGAGCCCGGGTTCCGGGTTGAATTATTGATATGCCCTTACTCACTTTACAAAGTCATCATTCTATCATTCCCTTGCATATAGCAACACTGCTCACTGGATCACTCAATAATCACACAACTATACTGTCCATGTAAAATTTGACACACCAATTAGCAAGATGAGTGCCTCTCAACAGCATGTATTGGCGCATAAATGAAGTGTGATAATTTGATTAATCAAGTAGATGTTGAGCTAACATGTATATTTGTAAAGCTACCTGAGCCTCTTGTAAGATTTGGGGCAGCCTGTCGGCGAGCCACTCATCAAAGTCCTCCTGCAATGACAGCGGCTGGGTGGAGAGGATCCAGAGGATCTCAGCCGGAATATGGCAGCTGGTGTACTTCTCGACGAGGCGGCGTCCGGTGGCAGCAAGGCGCAGAGTGTGACCTGAGCGTTGTTAACGTCACCACCACAACGGAGTGCAGCAGGTGCGGTATGTTGGATCAATTAAGACTTAAGTTGCTGCATTTTTCTCATGAAAAAATTTGTACAATTTCACAGGTCTTGCATCGGCCAGGGACAACACAATGTAAAAAACCATGCATCAATTCATGAACCCATGGCGGAAATCATGTGCACGTGGGAATTGATTAATCAGTACTTGGTAACCCATAGAGGGAATCACTATACCTCCGTCCGTCCAGGTGAGTAACAACAGGTTTTTTGGACGAAGGAGTCTAACTCTAGCATTTGCTTAAAAAGTTTGAGTAAGAAGGTGGACCTGTGGAAAAGATCAAGTCGGTGGCGCACAAAGGTACTGTTGCGTGGTGTAGAGGCACAACACAAGGGAACTGAAAGTAGCATTAGATGAGAAATTATAAGGGGCATCAATGGATGATTGAAGTTTTAGGACAGAAATTGCAGCAGGCAAACCATGCTAGCTCGACGGCACGAGGACGGACGTTGAGGACAACTTCGGCGGCGTTGGTTCCGTTCAGCAAAGCCACCACAGTGTCGTCAGGGCGACATAAATGATGTGAGGGAGGGAGTGGCGCGTCAGGCAGTCTCGCTGGAGGGATGAGGGCGGGGCACCCTAGCGGCGGCGCTGCCCAGGGTGCGGGAGCGGCTCTGCCTTTCGTCCTCTCCCTCGAACGTGAGGGATTGATTGTGTCATGGGCGTGGCATGGAGCGGCGGCGCCGCTGGTGAGATGCGCTAGGGCATCGAGGAGACGGCGCGATGATTTCGTACGGGACGATTCTTTTGGGTGCGGGCGTGGGGGTGGGGGTACGAAAAATAACCGGTTGTGTTTTCTTTCCCAGTGAAGCTAAGTATGGAAGGGGATCTGTGGGAGAAATAAATCAAGGAAGAGGATGATCTGTTTGGAAGGTGATCTCATGTATATGCTATTAGTTTTGAATTCTTAATTACCAAATATTTACATGATTGGATTGAATCGACACATGCCAAAGCAAACACAAATAAATGAAAGGAGTATCATACGTGATTCGGTTTTAAGTGCGAAGAAGAAGAAATTAACGTGGGATGTGGGAGGGGAGACGGAAAAAAACCCAGCGAAAAAACGGTTGAAAGTGGTGGGACAAAAATAAACCGTACTATTCAACCAACTCAGATATTAAGAGTAGAGATGATCTTTAGTAGTTGCGGATACTTGTTAGAGTTCCAATCATAAGTGCATATGATCCAAGGAGAGAAAGTATGTTACCTTATGTCTCTTCTTCATATAAAATTGCAATAACGACCACCGATCTTGTTAACAATTGTCTAGGATAATTCCGCACACCGATCCATCATTATTCCACACTCGCTATTTATAATATATAGTAATATATTTTAACTTTATATTAAAAGCACCTATTTTTACATTTTAGTTCTCTGAATCATGCAAAGTTATCCTCTTCATACCCACAACATAGTTTTATTTCTCGCTTCTAGATGGAAGCAAATGTTCGGTGTACGTGGAGTCGTATCAGTTGCAGATAGGACTTGGAAGAATATTGATCTTACCTTTAGCTCCTTGTGGGTTCGACACTCCATACTTATCACTTTCATCTTTGGAAATTGCTATGATGATTCCTTGCACTTGGGGATTATCAAGCTCTTTTCTGGCGCCGTTGCCGAGGAGCAATAGCGTGGGGTTGGTATTCCCGTGTATGCTTATTTGCTTTGTTCACTAAGTAAATTTTGTTTTCCCTTTTGTCTTTGTTTCGTTGTGGGTGAAACAAATAAAAAAAATTAAAATAATGAAAATACAAAAAATGTACTTGCCTCTTATTCCTAAAAACTTTTTTAAAAAGAGAAGTGATTGGAAGATTATGCATCGGAGAAGTGAGAGTCGACCTTGAACACTTGTGTTCATGCTCATGGAAACAATGTAGATTTTTTCATGGAAGTTTCTCAAAAATAAGTATCCCCTTGTATATATCCATTGTATTAGAAAAATAATGGGTCATGGTTTGGCTTTAGAATGTTTAAATTGCTTGTTTAGTGTGTGCAGCAGAAAAACAGAAACTTTTTCTATAGTGTTTGAATTTTCATTTTTTACTGGAGCGTGATAAAATCTTGAAATTCTTACCCAGTGCTGCCAAACAATTTTTTTAGATTGTCCTAATTTCTTAGAATTTTTGAAGCTACAGAAGTATACGAAAGTTCCTGATTGTTACAGACTGTCCTGTTCTTGACAGATTCTATTTTCTATGTGTTGTTCACTTATTTTGATGAATCTATGGGTAGTATCGAGGGGTATGAACCATGGTAAAGTTGGAATACAGTAGATATAATGCTAATATTAAATTGGAATGCGTTTACAACAGTACCTAAAGGTAGTGATTTGCTTTATTATACTAATGGATCTCACAAGGTTTTTGTTAACTTTTGAGTGGATGAAGTGTTTGAAGAACGATGAGTTATCGATATGAGAAGAATAACGAGAGGAAAGAGTTCAAGCTTGGGGATGACCATGGCACCCTGATACCTCTTCATCGTACCTATAACTTTTTATTGTTCCATGCTATTATATTATCTCTTCTGGATATTTTATATGCATTAATATGCTATTTTATATGATTTTTGGGACTAACATATTAACCTAGAGCCCAGTGCCAGTTTCTTATTTTTCCCTTGTTTTAGAGTTTCGCAAAAAAGGAATACCAAACAGAGTCCAAACGGAATAAAACTTTCGCGATAATCTTTCTTGGACCAGAAGACACCCAGGAGACTTGGACTGCAAGTCGGAAGAGCCACGAGGCGGCCACAAGGGTGGAGGGTGCGCCCCCAACCTTGTGGACCCCTCGTAGACCTCCTGATCTAGATCTTCCTCCTATATATACTCTTATACCCCAAAAACGTCCAGGGGGCACTAAACCACTTTTCCACCGTCGCAACCTTCTGTACCCGTGAGATCCCATCTAGGGGCCTTTTCCGGCATCCTACCGGAGGGGGATTCGATCACGGAGGGCTTCTACATCAACACCATTGCCTCTCTAATGAAGCATGAGTAGTTTACTTTAGACTTACGGGTCCATAGCTAGTAGCTAGATGGCTTCTTCTCTCTCTTTGATTCTCAATACCATGTTCTCCTCGATGTTCTTGGAGATCTATTCGATGTAATACTCTTTTGCGATGTGTTTGCCAAGATCCGATGAATTGTGGATTTATGATCAGCTTATCTACGAACATTATTTAAATCTCCTCTGAATTCTCATATGCATGATTTGATATCTTTGCAAGTCTCTTTGAAATATCGATTTGGTTTGGCCAACTAGTTTGGTTTTTCTTGCAATGAGAGAAGTGCTTAGCTTTGGGTTCAATCTTGCGGTGCTCGATCCTAGTGACAGAAGGGGAACCAACACGTATTAATTGTTGCCATCAAGGATAACAAGATGGAGTTTTCATCATATTGCTTGAGTTAATCCCGCTACATCATGACATCTTACTTAATGTGTTACTCTGTTCTATGAACTTAATACTCTAGATGCAGGCATGAGTCGGTCGATGTGTGGAGTAATAGTAGTAGATGCAGAATCGTTTTGGTCTACTTGACATGGACATGATGCCTATATTCATGATCATTGCCTTAGATATCGTCATAACTTTGCACTTTTCTATCAATTGCTCGGCAGTAATTTGTTCACCCACCGTAATAATTTCTATTTTGAGAGAAGCCTCTAGTGAAACCTATGGCCCCGGGTCTATTTTACAACATATTAGTTTCCCGTCAACTTGCCAATTTTTGTCGCCGTTCCCTTACTTTGCAATCTTTTATTTTACGTTCCATAAACCAAAAATACCAAAAATATTACTTTACCGTTTATCCATCTCTATCAGATCTCACTTTGCGAATAACCATGAAGGGATTGACAACCCCTTTGTCGCGTTGGTTGCAAGTTGTTGTTTCTTTGTGCAAGTATTCGGTGGCTTGTCGTGTTGTGTCCTACTGGATTGATACCTTGGTTCTCAAAACTGAGGGAAAAACTTACGCTGCTTTAATGCATCAACCTTTCCTCTTCAAGGGAAAAACCAACGCAAGCTCAAGAGGTAGCAAGAAGGATTTCTGGCGCCATTGTCGGGGATATATATGCCAAGCCAAGATATACCAAGTACCCATCATAAACTCTCATCCCTCGCATTACATTATTCGCCATTCGCCTCTCATTTTCCTCTCTCCCACTTCTAAAATGATTTTCGAAAAGATTCGCCTTTTCTTCGCCCCTCTCCTGTTCGTCTTCTTCACTTGCCTTTTGTGTGCCCGTGTGTTTAATCGCTGCTTAGCCCTCATGGCTAGTCTTCCAGTTATCGTGAGCACCCCTGATAATGAAGTCCTCAACTTTAAACAAAGGGAAGGAGAAAATTTGAAATACGCTTGGTATAGAATTTGCAATGCTCAAAACAGATCTACTCAAAAACAATCTACTGCTGTACTTCTTTGCAATTTTTATGTAGGCATTACTCCTTGGAATAGATATGTTTTAGATATCATTACAGGAGGAAATTTCTTGGGGAGCCGTACTTTTGATTCTTATAATGCTATGATAGATTTGTTAGGCCCCCCACCTCTTTTGGTTAATGGTACTGCTTTAACTTTGGAGCATGTGATGCAAAGACTTGATATTATTGAGAATAAAATTGCTACCATTGAGTTGATTGAAAATTTGGATAAAAAGATTCATAATCAGATTACTCAATATGGATCTAAGGTTGAAGTTACCTTAAAGAATCTTAGGGAAAAGGAACCAATAGTTAATGAAAAGATAGATCAAGATTCTAGTAGAATTGGCAAGCTAGAAGATATCATTACCAACTTGGGGTCCGCTTTTTCCTTCATTAAAACTACTCAAAATCCTCCTCCTAGAAAAATTGCCAAGTTTACTTATGTCCCTAAGAATAAGGATGAATCTTTTAGTAAAGACAATGAAGATCTCAAATCAATTATTATTCACCCCAATTTTCTCGATATTATTAAGGAACCTATTGTCATGAATGAATCTCTTGATTTCTTGCCTAGGAGTTTGATCATTTATAAAACAAAAGAATCTCCTAAAAGTCATGAGTATGTGATTAAAGATTTAAATGCCAAAGATGATAATACTTAGATATATTCGTGTTTTTATGCCTAGCTAGGGGCGTTAAACAATAGCGCTTGTTGGGAGGCAACACAATTTTATTTTTGTTCTTACTTTTTAGGTCCTGTTTAGCAATAAATATTTCATATAGACTCTGGTTAGATGTGATTTTGTGTTTTAATTAGTGTTTGTGCGAAGTAAGTCCTTTGGGATAGCTTAGGGTGATAGTTGATTTGATCCTGCTGAAAAACAGAAACTTTTGCACCCAGGAGATTAGCTTTAGTTATTAGCAGAAGCAAGATAAAATACTGATTCTTTTTCATAGGATTAATAATCAAATTATCTATAACTTCCTAATTTCTCAGAACTTTTGGAGTTACATAAGTATTCGAAATATCCAGATTGCTATAGACTGTTCTGTTTTTGACAGATTCTGTTTTTCGCGTGTTGTTTGCTTATTTTGATGCATCTATGGCTAGTATCTGGGGGTATGAACCATGGAAAAGTTGGAATAAAGTATATATTACACCAATATAAATAAATTATGAGTTCACAACAGTAACAGAAGTGGTGATTTATTTTCTTATACTAACGGAGCTTACGAGATTTTCTGTTGGAGTTTTGTGTTGTGGAGTTTTCAAGTTTTGGGTAAGGATTTGATGGACTATGGAATAAGGGGTGGCAAGAGCCTAAGCTTGGGGATGCCCGAGGCACCACAAGGTAATATTCAAGGATGTCAAAAAGCCTAAGCTTGGGGATGCCCTGGGAAGGCATCCCCTCTTTTGTCCTCGTCTATCGGTAACTTTACTTGAGGCTATATTTTTATTCACCACATGATATGTGTTTTGCTTGGAGCGTCTTGTATGATTTGAGTCTTTTATTTTTAGTTTTCCACAATCATCCTTGTTGTACACACCTTTTGGGAGAGACACGCATGAATCGTGATTTGTTAGAACACTCTATGTGCTTCACTTATATCTTTTGAGCTAGGCAATTTTGCTCTAGTGCTTCACTTATATCTTTTTAGAGCACGACAGTGGTTTTGTTTTATAGAAATTGATGAACTCTCATACTTCACTTATATTATTTTGAGAGTCTTTAGAACAGCATGGTAATTTTCTTTGATTATAAAATTAGTCCTAATATGATAGGCATCCAAGAGGGATGTAATAAAAACTTTCATATAAAGTGCATTGAATACTATGAGAAGTTTGATTCCTTATGATTGTATTGAGATATGAAGATGGTGATATTAGAGTCATGCTAGTGAGTAGTTGTGAATTTGAGAAATACTTGTGTTAAAGTTTGTGAGTCCCGTAGCATGCACGTATGGTGAACCGTTATGTGATGAAGTCGGAGCATGATTTATTTATTGATTGTCTTCCTTATGAGTGGTGGTCGGGGACGAGCGATGGTATTTTCCTACCAATCTAGTGCTTCACTTATATCCCCCTAGGAGCATGCACATAGTACTTTGTTTTGATGACTAATAGATTTTGCAATAAGTATGTGAGTTTTTTATGACTAATGTTGAGTCCATGGATAATACACACTCTCACCTTTCCGCCATTGCTAGCCTCTCTAGTACCGTGCAACTTTCGCCGGTACCATAAACCCACCACATATCCTTCCTCAAAACAGCCACGATACCTACCTATTATGGCATTTCCATAGCCATTCCGAGATATATTGCCATGCAACTTTCCACCGTTCCGTCTACTATGACACGCTCCATCATTGTCATATTGCTTTGCATGATCATGTAGTTGACATCGTATTTGTGGCAAAGCCACCGTTCATCATTTTTTATACATGTCACTCTTGATTCATTGCACATCCCGGTACACCGCCGTAGGCATGCATATAGAGTCATGTTTTGTTCTAAGTATCGAGTTGTAAGTAAATAAAAGTGTGATGATTTTCATTATTAGAGCATTGTCCCATGTGAGGGAAGGATGATGGAGGCTATGATTGCCCCACAAGTCGGGATGAGACTTTGGATGAAAAATAAATAAAAGAGGCCAAAAAATGAGAGAATGCCCAAATAAAAAATGAGATAAAAAGAGAGAAGACAATGTTACTATCCTTTTGCCACACTTGTGCTTCAAAGTAGCACCATGATCTTCATGATAGAGAGTCTCCTATGTTATCACTTTCATATACTAGTGGGAGTTTTTTTATTATAGAACTTGGCCTGTATATTCCAATGATGGGCTTCCTCAAATTGCCCTAGGCCTTCATGAGCAAGCGAGTTGGATGCACGCCCACTTACTTTTCTTTTTGAGCTTTCATAAACTTATAGCTCTAGTGCATCTGTTGCATGGCAATCCCTACTCACTCACGTTGATATCTATTAATGGGCATCTCCATAGCCCGTTGATACGCCTAGTTGATGTGAGACTATCTACTTCTTTTTGTATTCTCCACAACCACTGTCTATTCCACCCATAGTGTTATATCCATGGCTCACACTCATGTATTGCGTGAAAGTCGAAAGAGTTTGAGAACCCCAAAAGTATGAAACAATTGCTTGGCTTGTCATTGAGGTTGTGCATGATTTAAATATTTTGTGTGATGAAGATGGAGCATAGCTAGACTATATGATTTTGTAGGGATAAGCTTTCTTTGGCCATGTTATTTTGAGAAGACATAACTATTTTGTTAGTATGCTTGAAGTATTATTGTTTTTATGTCAATATTAAACTTTTGTTTTGAATCTTACAGATCTGAACATTCATGCCACAATAAAGAGAATTACATGGAAAAATACGTTAGGTAGCATTCCACATCAAAAATTTTGTTTTTGTCATTTACCTACTCGTGGATGAGCAGGAATTAAGCTTGGAGATGCTTGATACGTCTCCAACGTATCTATAATTTTTGATTGTTCCATGCTATTATATTATCTGTTTTGGATGTTTCATATGCATTAATATGATATTTTATATGATTTTTGGGACTAACCTATTAACCTAGTGCCCACAACCAGTTTCTATTTTTTCTTTGTTTTAGAGTTTCGCAGAAAAGGAATACCAAACGGAGTCCAAATGGAATAAAATTTTCGCTATGATCTTTCTTGGACCAGAAGACACCCAGGAGACTTGGACTGCAAGTCGGAAGAGCCAAGAGGTGGCCACAAGGGTGGAGGGCGCGCCCAGGGGGTAGGGCGCGCCCCCCAACCTTGTGGGCCCCTCGTAGACCTCCTGACCTAAATCTTCCTCCTATATATATTCTTAGACCCCAAAAACATCCAGGGGAGCCACGAAACCACTTTTCCACCGTCGCAACCTTCTGTACCCATGAGGTCCCATCTAGGGGCCTTTTTCGGCATCCTGCCAGAGGGGGATTCGATCACAGAGGACTTCTACATTAACACCATTGCCTCTCCGATGAAGCATGAGTAGTTTACTTCAGACCTACGGGTCCATAGCTAGTAGCTAGATGACTTCTTCTCTCTCTTTGATTCTCAATACCATGTTCTCCTCGATGTTCTTGGAGATCTATTCAATGTAATACTCTTTTGCGGTGTGTTTGCCGAGATCCGATGAATTGTGGATTTATGATAAGCTTATCTATGAACATTATTTGAATCTCCTTTGAATTCTTATATGCATGATTTGATATCTTTCCAAGTCTCTTTGAACTATCGATTTGGTTTGGCCAACTAGATCGGTTTTTTGCAATGGGAGAAGTGCTTAGCTTTGGGTTCAACTTGCGGTGCTCGATCCTAGTGACAGAAGGGGAACCGACACATATTGTATTGTTGCCATCGAGGATAACAAGATGGGGTTTTCATCATATTGCTTGAGTTAATCCCGCTACATCATGTCATCTTACTTAATGTGTTACTCTGTTCTTATGAACATAATACTCTAGATGCAGACATGAGTCGTTCGATGTGTGGAGTAATAGTAGTAGATGCAGAATCATTTCGGTCTACTTGACAATGACGTGATGCCTATATTCATGATCATTGCCTTAGATATCGTCATAACTTTGCGCTTTTCTGTCAATTGCTCGACAGTAATTTTTCACCCACCATAATAATTTTTATCTTGCGAGAAGCCTCTAGTGAAACCTATGGCCTCGGGGTCTATTTTACATCATATTAGTTTCCCGTCAATTTGCCAATTTCTATCGTCGTTCCCTTACTTTGCAATCTTTTACTTTCCGTTCCATAAACCAAAAATACCAAAAATATTACTTTACCGTTTACCCATCTCTATCAGATCTCACTTTGCAAATAACCGTGAAGGGATTGACAACCCCTTTGTCGTGTTGGTTGCAAGTTAGTGTTTGTTTGTGCAGGTACTCGGTGGCTTGTCGCGTTGTCTTCTACTGGATTGATACCTTGGTTCTCAAAACTGAGGGAAATACTTATGTTGCTTTCCTGCATCACCCTTTCCTCTTCAATGGAAAAACCAATGCAAGATCAAGAGGTAGCACACCCCAAGTAAATATTTCAAGGATACTCAAGCATCTAAGCTTGGGGATGCCCCGGTTGGCATCCCATCTTTCTTCTTCAACAATTATCGGTATACCTCGTTTTATGTTTCGTTCACATGATATGTGTCTTTTGAGTTTATTTTTCCTTTCTTTTCCTTTACGCTCCATGCTAGTGTGAGATAACCCATCATTGATTTGTAGAATGCTCTTTGTGCTTCACTTAAATCTTTTGAGTATGTCTTTATAGAATGCTCTTTGTGCTTCACTTAAATCTTTTGAGCATGGCTTTCTAGAATGCTTCATGCGTTTCACATATATATTTTGAGCTTGGATGTTGTTAAATCTATATTAACTGTAGAATACCCCATGAACTTTACTTAATTATATCTTTTGGATTATGAATAAAATTATCATCGAAATTGAGCTTGGAAGAGTATCATTAAATTATCATGCCTAGCTAAAAGGGCATTAAAGAAAAGTGCTTGTTGGGAGACAAACCAATATTTATCCTTACTGTTTTTGTGTGTTCGCATGATTAAGCTACTGTAGTAATCATGTTCTATAACTTTTGTTGCAATAAAGTGCCAAGTAAGACCTTTGGGATGGCTTACGGTGATAGTTGATTTGATCTTGCTGAAAAACAGAAACTTTTGTGCTCGGTAAAACAATTCTCATTTATAACAGAAGCGTGACAAAATACTGATTCTTTTTGCAGAAGATTAATAAACAAATTTCCCAGGCTGTCCTGATTTTTCAGAATTTTTGGAGTAGCAGAAGTATGGTTGCTGTTCAAATCATTACTGACTGTTCTGTTTTTGGCAGATTCTATTTTCAATGCATAGTTCGCTTGTTTTCTAGTTTCTATAACTTATATTGCTCAATATAAATTGTAGAAATGATATGGTACAGTAGGAATTGTGCGAGAAAAATTACGGATCTTGTCTTTGACAGTACTAAAGTGAATGATTTACTCTTTATCATACTAGCCCATCTCACGAAGTTCCGTTAAGTTTTGTATTATTGAAGTTTTCAAGTTTTGGGTGAGATATCGATATGAGGAGAATAAGGAGTGTAAAGACCCTAAGCTTGGGGATGCCTGATAACCCACAAGTATTGGGGATCAATTGTAGCCTCTTTCGATAAGTAAGAGTGTCGAACCAAACGAGGAGCTAAAGGTAGAACAAATATTCCCTCAAGTTCTATCGGCCACCGATACAACGCTACACACGCTTGACGTTCACTTTACCTAAAACAAGTATGAAACTAGAAGTACTTTGTAGGTGTTTTTGGATAGGTTTGCAAGAATATAAAGTGCACGTAAATACAAGTAGGGGCTGTTTAGATAAACAAGCAATAAAGTTAGGATAGCGAGTGTGGAAAAGTGGTGGTAGGAGTTGCAAAATTGTCCCTGAGCAATTGACTACTTTACTAGACCGATAGCAAGTTTTATGTGGGAGAGGCCACTGCTAGCATGCCATCCCTGACTTGGAATTATATGCACTTATGATTGGAACTATTAGCAAGCATCCGCAACTACTAACGTTCATTAAGGTAAAACCCAACCATAGCATTAAGATATATTGGTCCCCCTTCAATCCCGTATGCATCAATTTCTATGCTAGGTTGAAGCTTCTGTCACTCTTGAACCCAATACATAGTATTATCAATATACAACTAACCCTATGGTGTGATCCACGCGCGTGCTCATATGATGGGCACCAAAGGACAGCAACATAACCACAAGCAAATTAAATCAATCATAGTAATTCACCAATCACCGATAGGACAACGAAAATCTATTCAGACATCATAGGATGGCAACACATCATTGGATACTAATATGAAGCATAAAGCACCATGTTCAAGTAGAGGGTATAGCGGCTTGCGGGAGAGTAGACCGCTGTAGATAGATGGGGGAAGGTGATGGAGATGCTGGTGAAGATGGAGGAGGTGTTGGTGTATATTGCGGTGATGATGATGGCCCCCGGCGGCGTTCCGGCGCCACCAGAAGCGAGGGGGAGAGACCCCCCCCTTCTTCTTCTTCCTTGACCTTATCCCTAGAGGGGAGAAGGGTTTACCCTCTGGTCCATGGCCTCCATGGCACGAGAGGGGCGAAAGCCCCTCCGAGATTGGATCTGTCTCTTTGTCTCTCTCTATTTCTGCGTTCTGGGATTCTGCCCTTTCACTGTTTCTTATATATCTCGAGATCCGTAACTCCGATTGGATTGAAACCTTCGCTCCAATTTTTTTTCAAAAATTAGCTTTCTTGTGACCGAAGAAGAGAAGTAACCGCCTTACGGGGGCCCACGAGGGTCAGTGGCGCGCCCAGGGGGTGGGGCGCGCCCCCCTGCCTCGTGCCTCCCTCGGGCACCGTCTCGCGTGGATTTTTCTTCCCAAAAATCATATATATTCCAAAAAAAATCTCTGGCATTTTTTATCCCGTTTGGACTCCGTTTGATATGGATATTCTGTGAAACAGAAAACATGCAACAAACAGGAACTGGCACTAGGCACTGGATCAATATGTTAGTCCCCAAAAATAGTATAAAAAATTGCCAAAAGTATATGAAAGTTGTATAATATTGGCATGGAACAATCAAAAATTATAGATACGACAGAGACGTATCAGCATCCCCAAGCTTAATTCCTGCTCTTCCTCGAGTAGGTAAATGATAAAAAAGATAATTTTTGATGTGGAATGCTACCTAGCATAATCTTGATCATGTGATCTAATCATGGGATGAATATTAAGACATGAGTGATTCAAAGCAATAGTCTATCATTTGACATTAAGATAATAATACTTCAAGCATACTAACCAAGCAATTATGTCTTATCGAAATAACATAGCCAAAGAAAGCTCATCCCTACAAAATCATATAGTTTGGCTATGCTCCATGTTCACCACACAAAGCATTCAAATCATGCACAACCCCGATGACAAGCCAAGCAATTGGTTCATACTTTTTAATGCGCTTCAGCCTTTTCAACCCTCACGCAATACATGAGCGCAAGCCATGGACATAGCACTATGGGTGGAATAGAATATGATGATAGAGGTTTTGTGGAGAAGACAAAAAGGAAGAAAGTCTCACATCGATGCAGCTAATCAATGGGCTATGGAGATGCCCATCAATTGATGTCAATGTGAGGAGTAGGGATTGCCATGCAATGGATGCACTAGAGCTATAAGTGTATGAAAGCTCAAACTGAAACTAAGTGGGTGTGCATCCAACTTGCTTGATCATGAAGACCTCGGGCATTTGAGGAAGCCCATCATCGGAATATACAAGCCAAGTTCTATAATGAAAATTCCCACTAGTATATAAAAGTGATAACTCAAGAGACTCTCTATATGAAGAACATGGTGCTACTCTAAAGCACAAGTGTGGTAAAAGGATAGTAACATTGCACCTTCTCTATTTTTCTCTCATTTTTTTTGTTTTTTGGGCCTTCCTTTTTTATGGCCTTTCTCTTTTTCTTTTTTTCTTTTTTTTAGTTTTTCGTACGGAGTCTCATCCTGACTTGTGGGGGAATCATAGTCTCCATCATCCTTTCCTCACTGGGGCAATGCTCTAATAATGATGATCATCACACTTTTATTTACTTACAACTCAATATTACAACTCGATGCTAGAACAAAGGTATGACTCTATATGAATGCCGCCGGCGGTGTACCGGGATGTGCAATGATCTAGTGTAGCAATGACATCAAAAAATGGACAAAGCCATGAAAACATCATGCTAGCTATCTTACGATCATGCAAAGCAATATGACAATAAATGCTCAAGTCATGTACATGATGATGATGGAAGTTGCATGGCAATATATCTCGGAATGGCTATGGAAATGCCATGATAGGTAGGTATGGTGGCTGTTTTGAGGAAGATATAAGGAGGTTTATGTGTGATAGAGCGTATCGTATCACAAGGTTTGGATGCACCAGCGAAGTTTGCACCAACTCTCAAGGTGAGAAAGGGCAATGCACGGTACCGAAGAGGCTAGCAATGATGGAAGGGTGAGAGTGTGCATAATCCATGGACTCACATTAGTCATAAAGAACTCATATGCTTATTGCAAAAGTTTATTAGCCCTTGAAGCAAAGTACTACTACGCATGCCCCTAGGGGGGTAGATTGGTAGGAAAAGACCATCACTCGTCCCCGACCGCCACTCATAAGGAAGACAATCAATAAATACCTCATGCTCCAACTTTGTTACATAACGGTTCACCATACGTGCATGCTACGGGACTTGCAAACCTCAACACAAGTATTTATCAATTTCACAATTACTCAACTAGCACGACTCTAATGTCACCACCTTTATATCGCAAAACTATTGCAAGGAATCAAACATATCATATTCAGTGATCTACAAGTTTTATGTAGGATTTTATGACTAACCATGTGAATGACCAATTCCTGTCATCTCTCTAAATAGATATAAGTGAAGCAAGATAGTTTAATTCTTTCTACAAAAGATATGCCCACGCTCTAACAAATATAAGTGAAGCAAAATATCATTCTACAAATGGCAGTTTTCTATGTGAAGAGAAACAGGCAATCGAAACTTCAAATGATATAAGTGAAGCACATGAAGCATTCTATAAAGCCATACTCAAAAGATTTAAGTGAAGTGCAAAGAGAATTCTATAAATCAACCAAGGACTATCTCATACCAGCATGGTGCATAAAAGAAAAATGAAAACTAAATGCAAAAGATGCTCCAAGATTGCACATATCGCATGAACGAAATGAATCCAAAAACATATCGATACTTGTTTAAGAAAGATGGGATGCCTTCCGGGGCATCCCCGAGCATAGAAGCTTGAGTCTCCTTGAATATTTACTTGGGGTGCCTTGGGCATCCCCAAGCTTGAGCTCTTGCCTCTCCTCCTTCTCCTCACATCGAGACCTCCTCGATCTTCGAACACTTCATCCACACAACACTCAACAGAAAACTCGGTAAGATCCGTTAGTATAATAAAGCAAATCACTACTCTAAGTACTATTGCAAACCAATTAATATTTTGTTTTTGCATTTTAGATACTATAATATAACTTTTCCATGGCTTAATCCACTGATATAAATCGATAGTTTCATCAAAACAAGCAAACTATGCATCAAAAACAGAATATGTCTAAAACAGAACAGTCTGTAATAATCTGAACATTCACCATACCTTTGGTACTCCAAAAATTCTTCCAAAATTAGAAAAATAAAAAATTATATAGAAAGACAATGCAAAAAGTTTCGGAACCGTTTGACATTCTAGTAAAAAATGTAAAATCGCGCACTACAGCCAAAGTTTCTGTCCCGCACCGTACAAACCAACAAGTAATCTAAAACATCCTAAAGGCAAACCTTGGCACATTATTTTTATTTTTAAACTTTATAAAAGCACACAACAGAAATAAATAACTCTCTAAAACTTCCAGGTTGTCTCCCTGGCGGCGCTTTCTTTAAAGCAATTAAGCTAGGCATGTAGTGCTCAAGTAATGGATCCACCCGGATCCCAAGGTATATCAAAGCCAATTTGGATCAACAATGATTTGTGATTTAGTAGTGAGCACAAAGTAACATATATCATGTAATGACGAAGTCTAACTCTCTTCCTATGCATCGGCATGTCATAAAAGAACAATTCATGCACACAAAGTAAAGGCCAATGCATAGTATAAACAGTTTCTTGCAATTTTTTCGTGTTGGAAACATAAAGAGGCAGAGATGTAGTTCCTCTCTTATAATAATTGCAAGTAGGAGCAGAAAGCACATGCATATTATATCTATCAAAATCATCATGTGTAATAGTAAAAGGCAACCCATCAATATAATCCTTAATAAGTGCAAACTTCTCCGATATAGTGTAGTCGGGAGAATTCAAAAAGATAATAGGACTATCATGCGTGGGTGCAATAGCAACAATTTCATGTTTAACATAAGGAACTATAGCAAGTTCATATCCATAAGCAAAATTCATATTGGCATCTTGGCCACAAGCATAGCAAGCATCATCAAAAAGGGATATTTCAAGAGAATCAACGGGATCATAACAGTCATCATAGCAATCATCCTTCGGTAAGCACGAAGGGAAATTAAACAATGTATGAGTTGAAGAGTTACTCTCATTAGAAGGTGGGCATGGGTGATCAATCCGCTCTTCCTCCTTTTGTTCTTCGCTCTCCTCCTCATCTTTTTCATCCAATGAGCTCACAGTTTCATCAATTTCTTATCCCATAGACTCCTGCAAAATATTAGTCTCTTCTTGGACAGCGGAGGAGTCCTGAATATATGGTTTAACATAGGCATTAGAAGCATAATTATCATAACAATATTAAGTATGGCAAAAGTTTTAGATTTGTGAAGAGTAGCATCATACTTTCCAATCAAAGAAGAAATTTCATAAGCACTCTTAAAAGCAACAAATTCTTCAATTTGTTGAACATCATAGTAATTATAAACACCCTTAGCATACAAAGATATGATTCAATTATCACTAAACTTACATTGGTAGGGAAGGTGTTTCTTAGGGTCTTCAGAACAACAAGTAAAATCATAAATTTCACATAAATTCCAAGCATAGCATTGCAAACGATGAATTTGATCCAATAAAAGTTTCCCTTTTTGAGATAAGCGGTGTCACACATAACAATCATGCTCATCTAAAGATTTGCCCTCAACTAAGCTAGTTGGGGTTTCAGCACGAGCACATAGGGATCTAAGATGATCCAAGTAAAAAGCTTTAGGAGTGTGATAGATTTTGCGTGGTTCTTCAACCATTGGTTCAGTAGGTACAACTATTTTTTTGGTATTTTGCGTTTCCTACCCATAACTAAAGATAGAAAACAACTTAGAACAGCAAATAAAAATTACTTAGTGATAAAGCAAACAAGCACACACGAGAATATTCACCCCGCGCTATGACTCCTCGGCAACGGCGCCAGAAAAAGTTCTTGATAACCCACAAGTATAGGGGATCAATTGTAGCCTCTTTCGATAAGTAAGAGTGTCAAACCCAACGAGGAGCTAAAGGTAGAACAAATATTCCCTCAAGTTCTATCAGCCACCGATACAACTCTACGCACGCTTGACGTTCGCTTTACCTAAAACAAGTATGAAACTAGAAGTACTTTGTAGGTGTTTTTGGATAGGTTTGCAAGAATATAAAGTGCACGTAAATAAAAAGTAGGGGCTGTTTAGATAAAGAAGCAATAAATTTAGTATAGCAAGTGTGGAAAAGTGGTGGTAGGAGTTGAGAAATTGTCCCTAAGCAATTGACTACTTTACTAGACCGATAGCAAGTTTTATGTGGGAGAGGCCACTGCTAGCATGTCATCCCTGACTTGGAATTCTATGCACTTATGACTGGAACTATTAGCAAGCATCCGCAACTACTAACGTTCATTAAGGTAAAATCCAACCGTAGCATTAAGATATATTGCCCCCCCCTTCAATCCCGTATGCATCAATTTCTATGCTAGGTTGAAGCTTCTGTCACTCTTGCCCTCCAATACATAGTCTTATCAACATACAACTAACCCTATGGTGTGATCCACGCGCGCGCTCATATGATGGGCACCAAAGGACAGCAACATAACCACAAGCAAATTAAATCAATCATAGTAATTCACCAATCACCGATAGGACAACGAAAATCTACTCAGACATCATAGGATGGCAACACATCATTGGATAATAATATGAAGCATAAAGCACCATGTTCAAGTAGAGGGTATAGCGGGTTGTGGGAGAGTGGACCGCTGTAGATAGATGGGGGAAGGTGATGGAGATGCTGGTGAAGATGGCTGAGGTGTTGGTGTAGATTGCGGTGATGATGATGGCCCCCGGCGGCGTTCCGGCGCCACCGGAAGCGAGGGGGAGAGAGCCCCCATTCTTATTCTTCTTCCTTGACCTTCTCCCTAGGTGGGAGAAGGGTTTCCCCTATGGTCCATGGCCTCCATGGCATGAGAGGGGTAAAATCCCCTCCGAGATTGGATCTGTCTCTCTGTCTCTCTCTGTTTCTGCGTTCTGGGATTCTGCCCTTTCACCGTTTCTTATATATCTTGAGATCCGTAACTCCGATTGGATTGAAACCTTCGCTCCGATTTTTTTTCCAAAAATTAACTTTCTTGTGGCCGAAGAAGAGCAGTAACCACCTTACGGGGGGCCCACGAGGGTCAGGGGCGCGCCCAGGGGGTGGGTGCGCCCCCCTGCCTCGTGTCTCCCTCGGGCACCGTCTCGCGTTGATTTTCTTCCCATATTTCACATATATTCCAAAAATAATCTCCGTCTATTTTTATCCCGTTTGGAATCCGTTTGATATGGATTTTTTGTGAAACAAAAAACATGCAACAAACAGGAACTGGCACTGGGCACTGGATCAATATGTTAGTCCCCAAAAATAGTATAAAAAGTTTCCAAAAGTATATGAAAGTTGTATAATATTGGCATGGAGCAATCAAAAATTATAGATACGACAGAGACGTATCAATGCCCAAGGCACCCCAAGGTAATATTCAAGGAAGACTCAAGCGCCTAAGCTTGGGGGTGCCCCTGAAGGCATCCCCTCGTTCGTCTTGAAAACCATCGGTATACCTTACTCGGAGCTATATTTTTATTCGTCACATGATATGTGTTTTTCTTGGAGCGTATTTTCATTTTACTTGTTGTTTGAATAAAATCATTGGATCAGAAATCTTGAATGAGAGAGAGTCCTCCCATGGCTAGTTAAATACTCATTGTTCTTCACTTATATCTTTTTGGAGTAGTTTGTCATTTACTCATGTGCTTCACTTATATCCTATGAGTAAATGGTTGAATGAATTGAATAGCATAGAACTGAAATTATATATGCTTCATATGCTTATCCCATGGGGAGTAATGACTTCACTTATAAGGAGAATAGGTGGTAATTTTTTTTGAAAGTTAGCAAACTCAACATTGGTCACTTGAACAATTCATGAAAGAATATTGAAGGAAGAGATATTTCACATATAAATATACTATCTTGGACATCTTCTATCATTGTGAGCCCCATTAATTATTTTCAAACTTGAGCAAATTATTTGAAGTTGGACAAGTAAGACAACATAATGAGTTATGTTTGAGTATATTTGTATAGAAGTTATATTGTTATGGATCCTCTAACATGTGGTGCTTGATTAGGATCTTTTGCTAGCCAAAAAAATTGTACTACATAGAGATACTACTTGTGCATCTAAAACCCTTAAACCCAGTCTCATGTCATGAGTGTCCACCATATCTACCTATGGATTGAATAAGATCCTTCAAGTAAGTTGTCATCGGTGCAAAAAGCAATGAAAATTGCTCCTAAATATGTATGATGTTTTATTGTAAGGGAAAATAAGCGTTGTACGAACTTGTGGTGGAAAAGAAATAAAAGCGACGGACTGCATAATAAAGGTTGCTATCACAAAGGGCAATACAACGTGACGTTCCTTTGCATTAAGGGTTTGCACATCCAACATTTAAAAGCGCATGACAACCTCTGCTTCCCTCTACGAAGGGCCTATTTTTTACTTTCATGCGAGAGTCAATAGTATCCCTTCCTATTTCAACCTCAGTTATTCTTTAGTTGGCAAGCATCATGTGATGGGGGAAAGATCCAAGCATATATGGCCATTCAAATATATTTGATCATGAATTATTATTGTTGAAAATTATCCATATGATAAGTAAGTTGGGAGGGGAAACATTAAGCCCCTATCTTTCTCCGTGTTCAATGGATGCTATTTGTTCTAAAAATATGCTTTGAGTGTTAGCAATCATGGAAGACTATATGATAGTTGAGTATGTGGGATTTTCTAAATCAAAGCTCTTACATAGACCCTTCCTGAAAATAAGATGAATTGCAATTGTTTGATGACTAAGAACATGGTTTGTTAGTTTTTATGAATAGCTTGCTACTTGATCATGAGAAGTTTTATGAGATGAGCTACAGTTTATGATACATAATGATGATAGAAAAAGTGTTTCGAACTATCATTGATCAAAATTGTGGACTTGCTAGCATTCACACTTCATAAATTATTTCTTTTATCGTTTACCTACTCGAGGATGAGCAAGAATTAAGCTTGGGGATGCTGATACGTCTCCAACGTATCTATAATTTATGAAGTATTCATGCTATTATATTATCTATCTTGGATGTTTTATATGCATTTATATGCTATTTTATATGATTTTTGGGACTAACCTATTAACCTAGAGCCCAGTGCCAATTTCTGTTTTTTCCTTGTTTTTTGAGTTTTGCAAAAAAGGAATACGGAGTCCAAACGAGTTGAAAATGTACGGTGATTTTTTACGGACAAGAAGAAGCCCCTGAAGCACAAGAGTTGGGCTAGAAGAGTGCCGAGTCAACCACAAGGGTGGAGGACCCGCCCTACCCCCCAGGGAGGGTGCTCCGGTCTTGTCGTTGACTCGTGGACCCCCCTCACGTGTGATTGCGGCTTGAACTATGTTGGTATTTCCCCAAAGAGGAAGGGATGATGCAGCACATCTACGGTAGGTATTTTCCTCATTGATGAGACCAAGGTTATGGAACCATTAGGAGAACCACGCAACACCACGTAAACAGCTCCTGCACACAAAGAATAAATACTTGCAACCCGACGTAAGAGAGGGGTTTTCAATCCCTCAGGGGTAAAAAGATAGGTAAAATTGTAGTAGATTGGATAAATAGATCTCGCGGGAACGCGAGATAAAATAAATAATAATAAATTGCAGCAAGGTATTTTTTGGTTTGGGATTAATAGATCTGAAATAAAAGCAAATAAAAATAGATCGGAAAGGCAAATATAATAAAGAAGAGACCCAGGGGCCGTAGGTTTCACTAGTGGCTTCTCTCGAGAAAATAGCAACGATGGGTGAACAAATTACTATTGGGCAATTGGTAGAACTTCAAATAATCATGACAATATCCAGGCAATGATCATTATATAGGCATCATGTCCAAGATTAGTAGACCGACTCCTGCTTGCATCTACTACTATTACTCCACACATCGACCGCTATCCAGCATGCATCTAGTGTATTAAGTTCATGGAGAAATGGAGTAATGCAATAAGAACGATGACATGATGTAGACAAGATCTATTTATGTAGAAATGGACTCCATCTTGTTATCCTTAATAGCAATGATACATACGTGTTGGTTCCCCCTCTGTCACTGGGATCAAGCACCGTAAGATCGAACGCATCACAAAGGACCTCTTCCCATGGCAAGAAAAATCGATCTAGTTGGCCAAACTAAACCAAAGATTCAAAGAAGAAATACAAGGCTATAAGTAATCATGCATATAAGAGATCAAAAGACTCAAATAACTTTCATGGATAAACACATAGATCTGATCATAAACTCAAAGTTCATCGGATCCCAAAAAACACATCGCAAAAAGAGTTATATCAAATAGACCTCCAAGAGACCGTTGTATTGAGAATCAAGAGAGAGAGAGATAGAGAGAGAGAGGAAGCCATCTAGCTACTAACTACGGACCCATAGGTCTACAAAAGACTACTCATGCATCATCAGAGAGGCGCCAATGAGGATGATGAACCCCTCCGTGATGGTGTTTAGATTGGATCTGGTGTTTCTGGAACTTGCGGTGGCTGGAATTGATTTTCGTCGACTCCCCTAGGGTTTTAGGGATATTGAGGTATTTATAGAGCAAAGAGGCGGTGCGGGAGGCCACCGAGGTGGGCACAATCCACCTGGGCGCTCCTGGGGGCCCAGGCGTGCCCTGGTGGGTGCTACCTATTGAGCATGTGTTGGTTTTCCCTTTAAGAGGAAAGGGTGATGCAGCAAAGTAGCGTAAGTATTTCCCTTAGTTTTTGAGAACCAAGGTATCAATCCAGTAGGAGACTACACGCAAGTCACCTAGTACCTGCACAAACAAACAAGAACCTCGCAACCAACAGGATAAAGGGGTTGTCAATCCCTTCACGGTCACTTACGAAAGTGAGATCTGATAGAGATAATAAGATACATATTTTTGGTATTTTGGTTATATAGATTGAAAAGTAAAGATTGCAAAATAAATAGTAAACTAGAATTGTAGATCGAAAACTTATATAATGTAAAGTAGACCCAGGGGCCATAGGTTTCACTAGTGGCTTCTCTCAAGATAGCATATATTACGATGGGTGAACAAATTACTGCCGAGCAATTGATAGAAAAGCGCATAGTTATGATGATATCTAGGCATGATCATGAACATAGGCATCACACCTGTGTCAAGTAGACCGAAACGATTCTGCATCTACTACTATTACTCCACACATCGACCGCTATCCAGCATGCATCTAGAGTATTAAGTTCAAAAGAACAGAGTAACACATTAGGCAAGACGACATGATGTAGAGGGATAAACTCAAGCAGTATGATAGAAACCCCATCTTTTTATCCTCGATGGAAACAATAAAATACGTGCCTTGCTGCCCCTGCTGTCACTGGGAAAGGACACCGCAAGATTGAACCCAAAGCTAAGCACTTCTCCCATTACAAGAACTACCAATCTAGTTGGCCAAACCAAATGGATAATTCGAAGAGACTTGCAAAGATAACCAATCATACATAAAAGAATTCAGAGAAGATTCAAATATTATTCATAGATAGACTTGATCAAAAGAGAGAGAAGAAGCCATCTAGCTAATAACTATGGACCCAAAGGTCTACGGTAGACTACTCACACATCATCGGAGAGGCTATGGTGTTGATGTAGAAGCCCTCTGTGATCAAATCCCCCTCCAGCAAATCGCTGGAAAAGGTCCCTAGATGGGATCTCACAGGTACAGAAGGTTGCAGTGGTGGAAAAGTGGTTTCGTGGCTCCCTTGGATGTTTTCAGGGTATGAGAGTATATATAGGCGAAAGAAGTAGGTCGGTGGAGCTGCGAGGGGCCCACAAGGGTGGGGGCGCGCCTGCCCCCTGGGTGCGCCACCCTACCTCGTGGCCGCCTCACTGCTTCCTTGACATCCACTCCAAGTCTCCTGGATTGCGTTTGTTCCAAAAAAGATACTCGCGAAGGTTTCATTCCGTTTGGATTCCGCTTGATATTCCTTTTCTGCGAAACACTGAAATAGGCAAAAAAAAAACAACAATTTGCACTGGGCCTTCGGTTAAGAGGTTAGTCCCAAAAATAATATAAAAGTGCATAATAAAGCCCATAAACATCCAAAATAGATAATATAATAGCATGGAACAATCAAAATTGTAGATACGTTGGAGACGTATCAAGCATCCCCAAGCTTAATTCCTTCTCGTCCTTGAGTAGGTAAATGACAAAAACAGAATTTTTGATGTGGAATGCTACCTAACATAATTTTCAATGTATTTCTCTTTATTGCGGCATGAATGTTTAGATCCGAAAGATTCTAGACAGAAGTTTAATATTGACATAATAAGAATAATACTTCAAGCAATGATAACCAAACAATCATGTCTTATCAAAATAATATAGCCAAAGAAATCTTATCCCTAGAAAATCATATAGTTTGTCCATGCTTCATTTTCGTCACACAAAATGCTCCCATCATGCACAACCCCGATGACAAGCCAAGAAATTGTTTCATACTTTAGACTTTTCAAACTCTTTGAACTTTCACGCAATATATGAGCGCGAGCCATGGATATAGCACTATGGGTGGAATAGAATATGATGATGGAGGTTGTGTGAGAAGACAGAAAGGGAGAAAGTCTCACATTGACGCGACTAATCAATGGTCTATGGAGATGCCCATCAATTGATGTCAATGCAAGGAGTAGGGATTGCCATGCAACGGATGCACTAGAGCTATAAATATATGAAAGCTCAAATAAAGAAACTAAGTGGATGTGCATCCAACTTGCTTGCTCACGAAGACCTAGGGCATTTTGAGGAAGCCCATTGTTGGAATATAGAAGCCAAGTTCTATAATGAAAAATTCCCACTAGTTTATGAAAGTGACAACATAAGAGACTCTCTATCATGAAGATCATGGTGCTACTTTGAAGCACATGTGTGGAAAAAGGATAGTATGTAAGTGCATCTAGTGCCACCCCTAGTTGGTTTTGGAGTATTGACGACAAACCTAGTTGACAGACTAATGTGTTTGTGAGAATTGCAGGATAACACAGGTAGAAGTCCCTCATTGATTCGGTTTTCCACCAGAGATAACCCCTAAAAATGTATGAAGACATTGATGTCAAAGGTGGTATATGAAGATATTCACATTGAAGACTATGACAAGAGAAGACATCGCATGAAGCCTATGGAGCTCGAAGACTTAGATCTTTCGTAGTTCTTCTTCTTCTTTGTTGAGTCATAGGAACCACCGTACTGTTAAGTGGGGTCCAAGAGAACCAGTCAGAATGACTGAAGTGATGCTTAACCAAAACCTATGTCTTCGAGTGAAGACTATGAGAGCGAATCTTGTCCAGAGTCGGACAAGTCAGCTTTTCTTGTAGCCCAAGTAAAGTTGCCGTGTGAGTTTGAAATCTGACCGTTGGAACACGTGTCAGTTCCTTAGTGACCCAGGGTCATTTCGGACAAATCAGGTCGGGTTGCCTAGTGGCTATAAATAGCCCACCCCCTACAACCATAAATGGTTGGCTGCTCAGAGTTAGTGTACGGATTTTGTCGTTTGAGAGCAACCCACCTCGAAGCCTTTGAGAGAGAATTCCTTGCGAGGATAAAGCCCTAACTACCCAAAGCCAAAGAGAATTAGGCATCACTTAAGTCTTCTTGTCTATGTGATCTGAAGACTTATTACACTTGAGGACTGTGAATCCTCCAGCCGGTTAGGCGTCATGTTCTGAGCATCCAAGAGACATTGTGGATCGCCGGTGAACGAAGTCTGTGAAGGTTTGGGAGTCTACCTTGAAGACTTACCAGAGTGATTGGGCGAGGTCTGTGTGACCTTAGCTCAAGGGGAATACGGTGAGGACTGGGTGTCCTGAGCTGCGTGTTCAGGACTGGGTGTCCGGGACCGTGTGTCCTCAGGTTTAAATACCTAGCCGCCCTAACCAGACGTATAGTTATCACAGCAACTGGAACTGGTCCAACAAATCATTGTCTTCAACGTGTCACTGGTTTCATCCTTTCCTTCCCTTTACTTACTGTTGGTCCTTGTGAAGTCATTGTATGATTGCACTATCTTTTATCTTCACTGAGTGACTACGTGTTCTGTTTGGCTTCATAATATCTTCCTACCTGATCCTTACTACATTGCTGCTATTAGTCATTGTGCTTTCACTCCATTGAATACTTGACTATGGTTTGCCTAGTGTAGTCTACCTTCCGCTGCAGGGTAATAGGTTTATTTCTATCGTTTGTCTTCATAACTTCCACGTGTTGAAGACTTTCATAAAAATCGCCTATTCACCCCCCCTCTAGTCGATATAACGCACGTTCAATTGGTATCGGAGCAAGGTACTCCCTTGTTCTGTGTGATTCGGTTTAACCACCTGGAGTTTTAGCTATGTCGACTGCAGGGATAATTAAAGTCTCCGCTGCGTGCCCCGTCTTCGATGGAACTGAATATCCCTACTGGAAGAATAAGATGCGCATGCATCTTGAAGCCATTGACGTCGACCTATGGTATGTCGTCAATAACGGCGTTCCCAAGGCTGGAGAAGGTGTCACTGCTGCTGACATCAAGAAGTTCGTTCAACTGGACTCTACTGTCAAGAATATCATCTGTGGTCATCTGACCAAAGGACAGTATGGCCGCGTAAATGCTTTGGAAACATCTAAGCTAGTCTGGGACTGGCTCTCCAAGGTCAACGAAGGCGTCTCAACCCAGAGAGATCAGAGAATCAGTGTCCTTCGCAACCTCTTCAACCGCTTCAAGAGAAATGACAATGAGAATGTCCAGCTCACATTTGATCGACTCACTGACATCACGAATGAGCTTCAAGCCCTTGGCGCTACTGAGATCACCAAGCATGAAGTCGTCAAGACACTACTGAGATCACTTGACAGTTCGTTTGACACCCTAGCCCTGATGATTCAAGAACATCCTGATTTCAAGACACTCGATCCGTCTGACATACTTGAGAGGCTCAACACACATGAGTTTCAGCTTTCTGAGAAAAGAGATATCTACGGTCCAAACTATGGGCGAACTCGTGCCTTGAAGGCAAAAGTTGTCTCCTCATCTGAAGAAGAATCTGACAGCAGTTCTGATGATCCTGAAGACATTGGAAGGGAACTTGTTATGCTTGTGAAGAAGTTCCAAAAATTCACCAAGAAGAAAGGTTTCAGAAAGTCTTCATGATCAAGCTCAAGGAATGATGAAGCTCCTGCTCATGACTACAAGAAGAAAACATGTCACAAGTGAAAGAAACCTGGCCACTTCATCTCTGAGTGTCCTCAGTGGGACAATGAGAACAAAAAGAAGAAGAAGAGCAAGGAATATGACTCTGACGACAAGAAGAAGAAGAAGAAATACTCAAAGTCTTCTTCCAAGTCTTCTTCAAAGTCTTCATCACACAAGAAGAGCTCATCTGGCAAGGCACATGCGTTTGTTGGCAAGGAACTGGATTCAGAGGAGGAGTCCGCTTCTGAGGAGGCGAAGGTGGAGTCTGAGGAGGAGTCCGATTCCAGCATCACAAGTCTAGCTACAGCATACGTTGCCAAGTCCATCTTCAACACTAAAGACAATGACCTCATCACCGACACCAATGCAAATGACAAGGACTACTCCGCACCTACCTATTGCTTCATGGCACGCGGTGCCAAGGTAAACACATGCACTACTCACTATCAAACATCCAGTGACGATGACTCTGATTGTGGTTCAAAACCCATCTACAAAACACTTGCTAAAATTGCAACTGAACAACAGAAAGCCATGGAACATATTCAAAAACTGTTAGACAAAAGCGATGATCTGTTAGGCGCTGAAATGACTCGATCTGAGTCCTTAGTTGAAGACATAAAAAATCTTCACGTTAAGTATGAGGAACTTGAAAGTTGTCATGAAACGCTCTCAACAACTCATGAAAAGCTTTCCTATGATTATCTTCAAAGGAAGCAAGATCTTGAGAAATTGAGAGCGGCTCATGAAGATCTTCAAAAGGAAAACGAGTCACTTCGCGCCGAACAAATCAGCTCCGCTCAGGAAGGATTTGAACCACCATGTCTTAAGTGCATTGAGCGTGATAATGCTACTACTGTTGCTGAATGTTCTGCTGCTGCTACTGTTGCAATATCTTCAACTGTTGATGTGGGAACTAACCCCTCTGCTGAGGATTCCACTGCTATTGCTGATGAGAATGCTAGGTTGAAGACATTGCTTGAAACAGGGATGTACAAAAGTCTTAAAGGGCATCCGACACTATGTGATGTCCTCAAAAGGCAGATCTTGAACCGAAACCTGAGGAAAGAGGGCGTTGGGTTCGTAAGGAAAATGAATGCTGATGGCTCTTACTGGAAACCTGAGCAGTACCCCAAAACCACATGGGTTGCTGCAAAGGAATCTTCAGCAGATCTATCCAATCTATCTGGCTTCTCTTGTGCAAACCCCATTGTCATTGATGAATCCTTTGATGCAAACTATAAACTGTTTAAGAATCAAAATGGTGAAGTGTTTGCCAGGTACATTGGTACTAACTGCAGGAATGGACCGCCTATGAAGAAGATCTGGGTTCCGAAAAAGTGTTTGGAGAATCTTCCTGTGAATGTCATCATGACACCACACGTGAAGAAGACAAACCTCAGACCACAGGCTTCATATGCTCCAAAGGCGTCATACAGACAGAGGACTCACCTGAGTCGCACTAACGCAAATGTTTTGCAGGAAAACCATACTCAGGCCTATGAATATGAGCACGGTTCATCAAACCGCCATGTTCATAAGACCAAGAACTATTCTGCTTATTCTTATGAGTACTATTGTCCGCCTGCAAGACTTTTTGCTAGGGCTCCAAAGCCAAAGTTCTCAGACGCTGCACTTAGACTTATTGCTTCTAAGACACCCTTGAAGATGTGGGTGGCTAAGAAAGATTAACTCTCTTTTGCAGGGAAAGGTCTCCAGCAGAAAACCAAAATCGTCTGACGCTATTGCTGGGGACCTTAAACATCTTGTAGGGCGCAAGATCAAATGCCCGAATGGTCTTACTATGTACTTCGTTCCTGAATCGCTTGCTACTCTCCCTATTAGTCCTAATCTGGATCTAAGCTTTCATAACCCACTGGTTCGTCAAATGTTTTTGCTTCACAATTCTCTTGGTGAAGCCTATCCCCCTAACTGCACTGTAGGGTATGACACCAGCGTCTTCAGAATGGATTATTGATAGTGGGTGTACCAATCACATGACTGGCAAAAGAAGCCTTCTTATGGACTCAACCTTACGTCCATCCGACAAGAGTCACATCACATTTGCTGACACTGGTAAAAGTAAGGTACTGGGTCTAGGTAGAGTTGCAATCTCAAAGGATCAACACATGGATAAAGTCATGCTTGTTGAATCCCTTGGCTTCAACTTAATGTCTGTCTCAATGCTTTGCGATTTGAACATGATCGTAATATTTGGAAAATATCGCTGCCTTGTACTAATGGAATCTGACAAGTCTCTAGTGTTTGAAGGGTATCGGAAAGATGATTTGTACGTAGTAGATTTCTCAGCAAGACCACAGCTTGCCGTATGTCTTCTAGCAAAGGCTTCAGAATGCTGGCTCTGGCATCGGAGGCTAGGGCATGCTGGCATGAGGAACCTCCACACCCTTGCAAACAAGAAGCATGTCATAGGCATCAAGGGCATCAAGTTCAAGAAAGATCACTTATGCGGTGCCTGTGAAGCAGGAAAGATGACGAGGGCCAAACATCCCTCGAAGACAATCATGACAACCACTCGACCCTTCGAACTGCTCCACATGGATCTTTTCGGTCCCACTCATTACTCAACTCTTACTACTACTGCTTGCCTCTATGGCTTTGTTATTGTTGATGATTATTCTAGATATACTTGGGTGCACATAATCCTCTACAAGACTGAAGTGCAGGATGTCTTCAGACGCTTCGCCAATCGAGCAATGAACAACTATGGCGCCAAGATAAAGCACATCAGAAGTGACAATGGCACTGAATTCAAGAACACCGGCCTTGATACATATCTTGATACCTTGGGCATCACACATGAATTCTCAGCCCAGTACACGCCATAGCAGAATGGCATCGTCGAACGCAAGAACAGAACACTCATTGAGATGGCCCGAACGATGCTTGATGAATACAAGACTCCAAGAAAATTCTGGCCTGAAGCCATTGATACTGCATGCCATACAATCAATCGTGTTTATCTTCACAAGCTTCTGAACAAGACATCTTATGAGCTCCTTACTAGCAAGAAGCCAAATGTCAGTTACTTCAGAGTATTTGGTGCCAGGTGCTGGATCAAGGATCCACATCACACTTCAAAATTTGCACCAAAAGCACATGAGGGTTTTATGCTTGGATATGGAAAGGATTCGCACTCCTACAGAGTCTTCAATCTCTTTCATTATAAAGTGGTTGAAACAGTGGATGTTCGGTTTGATGAGACTAACGGTTCACAAAGAGAGCACCTCCCAAATGTGCTAGATGAAGTTCCATCCAGCGAATCAATCAAGCTTATGGGAACCGGAGAAATCATACCCTCTGAAGCTCAACCTGAAGAGGAACTTATCATCTCCGCACCTGATCAACCTGAAGACAATGCTCAGCCTGAAGACAATCCCACTAACAATGACAATGATCAGCAAGAGCAAAACCTTCGCCCTGTACATCCTCGTGTTGCCAATGAAGTGCGGATTGAGAGAATAATTGACAGCATCAATGCACCTGGTCCGCTCACTCGTTCAAGGGCAACTCAGCTAGCAAATTTCTGTGGGCACTTCGCATTCGTCTCAATTACAGAACCGAAGAAAGTTGAAGAAGCCTTCATGGAACCTGAATGGATTCAAGCTATGCAAGAAGAGCTTCAACAGTTTGAGCTGAATAATGTATGGGAACTGGTTAAGCGTCCTGATCCTCGGAAGCACAACATAATAGGCACCAAATGGATATACCGCAACAAGCAAGATGAGCATGGTCAAGTTGTCAGAAACAAAGCTCGTCTCGTTGCTCAAGAATATACTCAAGTGGAAGGCATTGACTTCGATGAAACATTTGCTCCTATGGCTAGACTTGAAGCCATACGCATACTGCTGGCCTATGCAAATCATCACAACATACTTCTATATCAAATGGATGTGAAGAGTGCCTTTCTCAATGGCAAGATTGAAGAAGAAGTGTATGTTGCACAACCGCTTGGCTTTGAAGATCCAAAACAACCTGACATGGTATACAAGCTCAACAAGGCATTGTATGGCCTCAAACAAGCCCCTTGGGCCTGGTATGACACACTCAAATACTTCTTGAAGAGCAAAGGCTTCATACCTGGTTCCCTAGACCCCACTCTCTTCACGAAGACATATGATGGTGAACTGTTTGTGTGCCAAATATATGTGGATGACATTATCTTCGGCTGCACCAATCAGAAGTACAGTGAAGAGCTTGGATATATGATGCAAGAGCAATATCAGATGTCCATGATGGGAGAGCTAAAGTTCTTCCTCGGTCTCCAAATACGACAGCAACGCAACGGCATCTTCATATCTCAAGAGAAGTATCTCAAAGATTGCCTGAAGAAGTTTGGTATGCAAGACTGCAAAGGCTTCACGACGCCAATGCCAGCCAAGCATCATCTGGGTCCCGACGACAATGGTAAAGAGTTCGACCAAAAGGTATACCGCTCCATGATTGGTTCTTTGCTTTATCTATGTGCATCTAGGTCAGATATTATGCTTAGTGTTTGCATGTGTGCTCGATTTCAAGCGGCACCAAAGGAGTCGCATCACTTAGCTGTGAAGCGAATTCTTCGATATTTGGCTCACACCCCAACTCTAGGATTATGGTATCCAAAGGGCTCAGAGTTTGATTTGGTTGGATTCTCAGATGCTGATTATGCTGGTGACAAAGTGGATCGCAAATCTACATCAGGCACATGTCACTTTCTGGGACGATCACTTGTGTGTTGGTCTTCGAAGAAGCTGAACTGTGTATCTCTCTCCACTGCTGAATCTGAATACATTGCTGCTGGATCTTGCTGCGCTCAGCTTCTGTGGATGAAGCAAACACTCAAGGACTATGGCATTCATCTGAAGCAAGTGCCACTCTACTGCGACAACGAAAGCGCCATCAAGATTGCCAACAACCCAGTTTAGCACTCGAAGACAAAGCACGTTGAAATTCGTCATCACTTTCTCAGAGATCATGTTGTGAAGGAAGATATTGATATCATACACGTCAACACTGAAGAGCAATTGGCAGATATCTTCACCAAGCCCTTGGATGAGAAGAGATTTTGCAAGTTACGGTGTGAGCTAAATATCCTAGAATCCTCAAATGTCCTGTGATCAGGCACACATCCTAACACTTATGCATATTGATGACTTAGATGTGCAACACACGAAGTAAAGTATATCTTCAATCAATGAAGACATACATTCTAAGTGTGAATACATTAATGTGGAATTTGACTTCGGAGCGCCACGATAATTGTGCGTCGTGTCTGGGTCTAATACTTCCTATACGGTGGGTAACGCCACCACCAAATGTTCTGTTTGAAGTGTTTCACTCATGGCGTTACATTTGCTATGTCTTCACATTTGGTTTGGCTTCAATTTCAACATGTCTTCATGATTATCTTCACTATGTTGATTATATATATATATACACTAGTGTTCTGTCCTCTACAGCATTCACTTATAGCTATGTCTTCTTGTTGAATCTTTTGAACTAAGTGAATGTGATCGGACCCTAACCTCTCTATGCTTTCTATCTCAAACTCTATCTCTCCAAATCATATGCATTCTATTGAAACTGTCGAATGTCTTCTCTGCGTCCTTGTCAGCAGAAGATACAGAGACAACCATGAAGTCTGTTTTCAATGCTCATTCCTCCACCTGAAACCCGGAGAAGTGGGAATGACCACCTGACAATCCAGGTGTGCGTGGGATGTGGAACAACCCCCGATATGCTGCATGATGGCCACGTGTTCCTCAGATGTGAATCGCCAGGGGCACCCGTGTAATAACGCAGTGCCGCCCCTGTACCTATAAATACACACCTCACAGCAGTCATTATCTCTTCTTCCACTCTCGCACGAACCCTAGTGCCACCGCTAGCCCTCGATAACGCCGGCGACGAAGCGCTTCGCTGCCGCAACCTCTCCGACGCCGTCTTCACGCCGACCGCGGACATCGTCTTCTCCGCCGTCGCCGTAGGTGTCCTCCGTCGCCAAGTTAGGGCACGGACGATCGAACTGCTCGGCCTCCTCTTCCACTCCGTCTAGCAGTTCTTTGTGTGGTAAATAAAACTTCCTTTTTACAGCCCCTTTGATCCTATAGCTTTATCACTTTCTACCACAAGCAGTTTCTATTCACACAAGTTGGATCTCTTTCATACTGCATCTCATAACATGCCTAATCTATTCACTTATGCTTCACAAAGTAGTTAGATTCCTCACTTGTACTGATCCGTGGATTCGTACAAATCTAGAACCAACTCCTTATCTATGAGTGAATGTCTTCGCACGATGAGGTCAATGTCTTCTAAACTGATTTATCTTCAAAATCTTCTGAGAATGCATATGACCTCTTCCCCTTCCCTCGCACCTTAATGCTGTCACAGGTACATGTCCGTGGGAGAATCCCTTGGTTCTCATAGTCTGCATTCATTTGCAGAATTCTTACAGCATCACATAAATTCTCCCGAAGCCAGTTCCTGTCTGTCCAGCAAGCGAAAACCTTTGAAGCCTTTGAACGTATTGAAGCCTTTCAGTTTAAAGTTCATGGCTGCAAAGAAATCAGCAAGGAAGGGTGGCAGAAAGCGTCGAGGAGAAACATCAAGAGATCTGCCCGATGACCTCTCAGAGCTGTACAAGACAGATCCTGAAGAGGATTACAATCAGCACAAGACACGAATCCAATGGATTCGACGCTATTGGGCAGAACAGTGGTTCAAGTACAAATTTGTGACCAAGGAATATGCTGAAAAAATGCCATCATGCGACCATGGGGAGACATCCTCTACAAAAATCTTCAACCCAGGACCAGAGATGAAGCCATTGAACAAGGCTTCTATCCCTGCATGGTTCGTGGACCACAGCCTGCGGATGCTGACCCATCCTCCCTGCTATGGTGTCGTGACGACAATCTGTTTAAGCGCAACTTCCAGTTTGCCCAGAACTCAACGAAGCAGAACAAGAAGACTTTGGGTTTAGATTTCAACCCTGGTCCCTCTGCTCCCCATGCCGATGGAACTCGCGAAGCAGAACCCAATCTTCTTGGGCCCTTCTACAATCCTGAAGGTCTCATCACTCACATCGTCGTTCAAGGAACAGCCGTGAATGAGCCTGCAGATGACGCTGGATCAGATGAAGCGCCTGCAGCGCCGAAGCCAAAGAAGCTGAAGCAGCCAAAAGCTTCAAAGCCGGCCTCTGCACCAAAAATCTCACGGGCGAAGCCACTGGCAACTGCACCTCCTGAAGACAGTGTGCAGTCTGAAGATTTGTCACGCATCTCCAAGCCCCAGAAGGTCAAGATGCCTCTGCCACACACCGGCCAAGAGCTGACAGCTGCTGCCATTCTACGCAACGATGCCATTGATCTGTCAAGTGATGAAGATCTTGCAGATGACGCTCTTGAGCAACTCATCAAGAGCAAAGAAGAAGCAGAAATCTTCAATGATCTGCCTCTCTTTGATGTGACAATCATCCACAACTTCATTGATGAGTGGTTTGACACGCCAAACATCAGCTTCGAAGATCTGCAACTACCCATTGGCCTCAGTGTCGCCTTCCATGGCGCCATTGCTTCAGAGCTAGCTCTCGCTCAGCGCATCGTCGAACTGAAGCAAAAGATTGACTATGAAAAGGCTCAGTTCAAGAAGCATATGGCCAAGCTCAGCGTGGAAGAGGTGAAAAACTTCAAGATTATGCTGCACGAGCTCAAAGAAGCCTTTCTCAAGAAACGCGCAGAAGCTCAGGGTTCTCGGGAGCGCATGAAGAGCCTGGCTGACAAGTGTGTGCAAGGCTACAACGAAGCTGAGAAGCGCAAGGCCCTTGGGCATCCGGGCATTGATCCCAGGATGGCTGCTAAGCAAAAGAAGAAGCCAATTGCGGTCGAACCTCTCGTACCAAGGCAGGAAGCAGATCCCATTGTCTTCCCAACTCGCATGACTGGCTCGAAGCCAAAGGCCCGGTCAACCGCTTCAGAGCTGAAGAAGACGAGGACTGCTGAGGCTGAAGCTAGGAAGAGGAAACATCCTGAAGCCTCTCCTACTTCCCCCTCCAAGAAGAAGAGGAAGACCAAGAAAGAACGGGCTGCTCCCAGAGAGCCCTTGATTGTTGAAGCCATTTCCATGGTTCGTCCTGACGCTGAACGCCAACTGACAATCCATGAGCCTACTTTCACAGAGGCTCATGAAGCTGAAGACTTTCCAGCAGCTGATCACATCGCTGCTGAAGACATTGGTTACCATGACCATGTAGAAGATGGTGCAGTCCTTCCTCAGCTCGAGCACAGCGAACTCATCAGCATTGGTCGTCCTCTGACGTCAATTTCTTAGGATGCTTCATGGGCTGATCGCCCACAAGAGGAAGAAGACTTTGAGGCCCAGCCAACTCCAACTACACAGGCGCCGCCTGCGTTGCGCAGGCTTCGCAAAGGACAAAGGCCTCTAGTCTCTGTGTCTGAAGCTGAAGCTGCTGAAGACATTCCGGCTGCATCAGCCGATGAAGAAGAAGTCCCACAAGCTGCTACTCCCCTGTCCCACCAAGAAGCAGTTCTCGAGGAGAACGTGACTGTGACTGACCCTCCAGCTCGTCAAGTGGAGGTTGAAAATCTTGCGGCTGCCACCACCAACACCAATGAAGCCACTGACGTTGTCATGGCTGAAGCTAATGTGGAGCCCTCACCAACAAAAGCACCAGAAGTCAGCGAAGCCACTGATCCCACTGCTTCTGTTCCTGCGCCTGCTGCCGGTCCTCAGTTCGACTATCATGTTGAGCACAGGCCTCAGGTACAGAAGCCAATCCCAAGATTGCCCAGGTTCCCAGGTCCTGCATCAGCACCTGGATCCTTCAATATCAATGGCTTCAGAGCAGACAACACATTCTTCAATAGCTCCAGGAACCCCTACTCAAGGGAAAGAATATCATCTGATTGGTTCTGGAGCTATCCGCAACGAAGCTATTACTCCTGCATTTTATACAATCAAGTTCACATCTTCCCACACAAGCGTCTTGACATTGAAGCAATAGATGGTCTGCCCTATCTGGAAGAAGCTCTGGATTGCTTCAAAGAGGTTGGATTGCTGCCGTTCGTCACTGACCAAGAGCATTGGAATGAAGAGTTGCTGCTCCAATTCTATGCCACACTTCACATCCGCGGGTATAACAGAGATCCGAAGACTTGGGTCCTGGAGTGGATGACAGGAAATGTTCATCACGAAGCCAAAGCCTTTGACATCATTGAGCTCACTGGTCTACCCACTCCTGGCGATCTCTACGAATCTGGCTGTCAACTTCACAGTGAAGCTGTGGAGAGCATCTTTCAGAAGCCTGAACCTAACATGAGTCAGATGCTCAGTATGATGAAGCCATTGCCCCAAGATGCTAAATATCCCAAAGAGTTATTTGTTGAAGACCTTGAGTATCTGCCAAGAACTATTTATCACATCATAAGGCGAACTCTCTGGCCCATCAAAGGACACTCTCCACATGCCAAGCTGGAAGGTGCAATGAAGACTTTGGTATTCTATATTCTTCATGGCAAATGCTTCAATGCACAGGACTTCTTCATTCGCCAACTTGATGCATCAGGCTCTGATCTGTTTGGCTTGAAGTTCTACGCCCCATGGGTAATGCGGCTGATCAAACTTCACTCCGCTATCTCATATCAGCCATCTGCTCGCAATCATCGGATCTTTCTGCCTGATGTGGATATGTCGATTGAAGCCATCTATCCTGAGCCTGCCAAGGAACCTCTCAGTCTTCAGAATGCACAGCATCAAAGTTTTTCTCAGAACATTGAAGGAGTTGAAGCAGTCACTCGTGTGTATCCTTTGACTGGCACTACACGTGCACCACATCCTGCCCTCACTGAAGCCACTGATAGTACAACTGCCCCACGACCCAAGAAGCGCACTCGTGTTCTCAATGACCGAGAGCTTCTTGTGGCTCTTCATCAGAAACAAGATAGGCATCATGACTGGCTGAAGCGTCAAATGCAAAGCCTCTTGGTGGATGTTAATCACATTCGCAATCTTGCCACCAAGAATGCCTTTGTTGCCCATGAAAACTCTCGACGCACATGGAAAGGGCTGACGCTGATGTGTTCTGAAGATGATCTTCAAGAGGATGGCTTCTCTGAGCACTTCAAGTTTGACTCCACACCTCCTCGAAGGGCAGTGCTGCGACGAACTCCGCCTCTTGAAGACTCTGAGTTCTCTTCCTCTGCTGCAACTGTAAATGCCAGAGTGATCGAGGATGAAGACAATGCCACTTCACCGCCACCTCCTTCAGCACGCTTCGACACTGCTCCAAGCTCTTCTGCACCGCCGAACACCATCGACGACCCTGCTGCTTCACCTACTCTTCATGGGAACGAGTAGATGCTCTATGTCTTCAAACCTTTTTGGTCCTTACTGACAAAAGGGGGAGAAGCATATGAGTTTGATAGTCTTCAAGCGGGTCCATATGGGCGGGTGCTTCATATTTTTGCTTCGTGTTTACAACTCTCGTTTTGATACATTTGGTTCTTTGAGTTGTAACACTTAAACTCGATGGTCGTCTGATACTTATTTGCCATTTTGTGATGCGATGATAAATTCCGCATGTGCGACGATAAATTCCGCACTTAGATCACTTTGCAGACGTCCATTTTCCATTATGCATGTCATTATCTTCACATACCTTCACATGCATAGTGGATTGTCATCATAAGTTAAAGAGGATCTCCACAAGCACAACCTGCCATGTGCATTTGCATTCCAAAAGCAAATTACTTATATGCACATCTTCAGGGGGAGCCCTTGCAACTTATGAAGACAAATCCTTATCCTTTACAATTTCACATATTATATTCCCCGTTGAAAACTTCAACTAGTTTGTCATCAATCACCAAAAAGGGGGAGATTATAAGTGCATCTAGTGCCACCCCTAGTTGGTTTTGGAGTATTGACGATAAACCTAGTTGAGGGACTAATGTGTTTGTGAGAATTGCAGGATAACACAGGTAGAAGTCCCTCATTGATTCGGTTTTCCACCAGAGATGACCCCTAAAATGTATGAAGACATTGATGTCAAAGGTGGTATATGAAGATATTCACATTGAAGACTATGACAAGAGAAGACATCGCATGAAGCCTATGGAGCTCAAAGACTTAGATCTTTCGTGGTTCTTTTTCTTCTTTATTGAGTCATAGGAACCACCGTACTGTTAAGTGGGGTCCAAGAGAACCAGTCAGAATGACTGAAGTGATTCTTAACCAAAACCTATGTCTTCGAGTGAAGACTATGAGAGCGAATCTTGTCCAGAGTCGGACAAGTCACCTTTTCTTGTAGCCCAAGTAAAGTTGTCGTGTGAGTTTGAAATCTGACCGTTGGAACACGTGTCAGTTCCTTAGTGACCCAGGGTCATTTCGGACAAATCGGGTCGGGTTGCCTAGTGGCTATAAATAGCCCACCCCCTACAACCATAAATGGTTGGCTGCTCAGAGTTAGTGTACAGCTTTTGTCGTTTGAGAGCAACCCACCTCGAAGCCTTTGAGAGAGAATTCCTTGCGAGGATAAAGCCCTAACCACCCAAAGCCAAAGAGAATTAGGCATCACTTAAGTCTTCTTGTCTGTGTGATCTGAAGACTTATTACACTTGAGGACTGTGAATCCTCCAGCCGGTTAGGCGTCGTGTTCTGAGCATCCAAGAGACATTGTGGATCGCCGGTGAACGAAGTCTATGAAGGTTTGGGAGTCTACCTTGAAGACTTACCAGAGTGATTGGGCGAGGTCTGTGTGACCTTAGCTCAAGGGGAATGCGGTGAGGACTGGGTGTCCTGAGCTGCGTGTTCAGGACTGGGTGTCCGGGACTGTGTGTCCTCAGGTTTAAATACCTAGCCGCCCTAACCAGACGTACAGTTGTCACAGCAACTGGAACTGGTCCAACAAATCATTGTCTTCAACGTGTCACTGGTTTCATCCTTTCCTTTCCCTTTACTTACTGTTGGTCCTTGTGAAGTCATTGTATGATTGCACTATCTTTTATCTTCACTGAGTGACTACGTGTTCTGTTTGGCTTCATAATATCTTCCTACCTGATCCTTACTACATTGCTGCTATTAGTCATTGTGCTTTCACTCCATTGAATACTTGACTATGGTTTGCCTAGTGTAGTCTACCTTCCGCTGCAGGGTAATAGGTTTATTTCTATCGTTTGTCTTCATAACTTCCACGTTTTGAAGACTTTCATAAAAATCGCCTATTCACCCCCCCTCTAGTCGATATAACGCACTTTCATAATAACATTGCCCCTTCTCTCTTTTTCTCTCATTTTTTTGGGCCTCTCTTTTTTATGGCCTTTCTCTTTTTTCTTTCTTTTTTCGAAGAACTTTCCTCACATGGGACAATGCTCCAATAATGAAAATCATCACACTTTTATTTACTTTACAACTCAAGAATTACAACTCGACACTTAGAACAGAATATGACTCTATGTGAATGCCTCCGGCGGTGTACCGGGATATGCAATGAATCAAGAGTGACATGTATGAAAGAATTATGAAAGTGGATTTGCCACAAATACAATGTTAACTACATGATCATGAAAGGCAATATGACAATGATGAAGCGTCTCATAATAAACAGGACGGTGGAAAGTTGCATGGCAATATAACTCAGAATGGCTATGGAAATGCCATTGTAGGTAGGTATGGTGGCTGTTTTGAGGAAGATATAAGGAGGCTTATGTGTGATAGAGAATATCATATCACGGGGTTTGGATGCACCGGCAAAGTTTGCACCAACTCTCAAGGTGCGAAAGGGCAATGCACGGTACCGAAGAGGCTAGCAATGATGGAAGGGTGAGAGTGCGTATAATCCATGGACTCAACATTAGTCATAAAGAACTCATATACTTATTGCAAAAATCTACAAGTCATCAAAACCAAGCACTACGCGCATGCTACTAGGGGGATAGATTGGTAGGAAAAGACCATAGCTCGTCCCCGACCGCCACTCATAAGGAAAGCAATCAAAGAACACCCCATGCTTCAAATTTGTCACACAACTTTTACCATACGTGCATGCTACGGGACTTGCCAACTTCAACACAAGTATTTCTCAATTCCATAATTACTCAACTAGCACAACTCTAATATTACCACCTTTATATCTCAAAACAACTATCAAGAATCAAACTTCTCATAACATTTAATGCACTCTATATGAATGTTTTTATTATACCCATCCCGGATGCCTATCATATTAGGACTAATTTCATAACCAAAGCAGGTTACCATGTTTTTCTAAAAGGCTCTCAAAATAATATAATTGAAGCATTAGAGATCAATAATTTCTATAAAATAAAACCACCACCGTGCTCTAAAAAGGTATACGTGAAGCACATAGAGTAAAATTATCTAGCTCAAAAGATATAAGTGAAGCACATAGAGTATTCTAATAAATTCCATGTGTGTCTCTCCCAAAAGTTGTGTACAGCAAGGATGACTGTGGTAAACCAAAAAGCGAAGACTCAAATCATAGAAGACGCTCCAAGCAAAACACATATCATCTGGTGAATAAAAATATAGCCTCAAGTAAAGTTACCGATAGATGAAGACGAAAGAGGGGATGCCTTCCGGGGCATCCCCAAGCTTAGGCTTTTGGTTGTCCTTGAATTTTACCTTGGGGTGCCTTGGGCATCCCCAAGCTTTGGCTCTTGCCACTCCTTGTTCCAAAATCCATCAAATCTTTACCCAAAAACTTGAAAACTTCACAACACAAAACTCAACAGAAAATCTCATGAGCTCCGTTAGTATAAGAAAACAAACCACCACTTCAAGGTACTGTAATGAACTCATTCTTTATTTATATTGGTGTTAAAACTACTGTATTCCAACTTCTCTATGGTTCATACCCCCCGATACTAGCAATAGATTCATCAAAATAAGCAAACAACACACGAAAAACAGAATCTGTCAAAAACAGAATAGTCTGTAGTAATCTGTAGGTTTCTAATACTTCTGTAACTGCAAAAATCCTGATAAATTAGGACATCCTAAATAATTTGTATATTGATCTACTGCAGTTGGAATCAGTATTTTATCGCTCTTTGGTTAAAAATGAAAATTATTCTCGTGAGCGCATACTTTCTGTTTTTTCAGCAACATCAAATAACAATCATCCAAGAAGATCCTAAAGGCTTTACTTGGCACAAAAACTAATTAAAACATAAAAAAACAATCATAACAGAGGATACATGATTTATTTATTACTAAACAGTAACAAAAAGCAAGGAACAAAAATAAAATTGGGTTGCCTCCCAACAAGCGCTATCGTTTAACACCCCTAGCCAGGCATTGATAATTTCAATGATGCTCACATGAAAGACAAGAATTGAAGCACAAAGAGAGCATCATGAAACACATGAAAAACACATCTAAGTCTAACATACTTCCTATGCATAGGCATCTTATAGGCAAACAAATTATCATAGCAAGCAAAAACTAGCATATGCAAGGAAGCGGAAAGAAACAATAGCAATCTCAACATAACGAGAGGTAATTTAGTAACATGAAAATTTCTACGATCATATTTTCCTCTCTCATATAATTACATGTGGGATCATAAGCAAATTCAACAAAATAGCTATCACATAAAATATTTTCAACACGATCCACATGCATGCAAAGTTGACACTCTTCCAAAATAGTGGGATTAACATTAACTAAAGTCATGACCTCTCCAAACCCACTTTTATCAAAAACTTCATAAGATTGAACATTCTCCAAATATGTGGGATACAAAGTTGACACTCTTCCAAACCCACTTTCAATATTATTGCAAAAATTATTATCAATCTCATATTCATCATGGAGCTTAAATAAATTTTCAAGATCATAAGAAGACTCACCCCAATCATGATCATTGCAACAAATAGTAGTCATAGCAAAACTAGCATCCCCAAGCTTGAGGTTTTGCATATCATTAACACAATTGACATTAAGAGAATTTATAATAACATCATTGCAATCATGCTTTTCATCGAAGGAACTATCAAGTATGGGTGCAATAGCAACGATCTCATGTTTAACATAAGGAACTATAGCAAATTCATCTTCATAAATATTGGCATCATGGCCACAAGAATAGCAAGCATCATGTTCATCAAGGGATATTTCAATCAAATCAATCATCGGAATCATAATTATCTATAGATTCATGCATATCATTATTTTCTTCCAAAGCAACGGTCATTCTTTCAATAAAATCTTTGACATAGACACTATGAGCATAGTTTTCATAGCAATATTTAAGTATGTCAAAATTTTCAGATTCGTAGAGAGTAATATCATACTTTTCAATCAAAGAAGCAACTTCATAAGCACCCTTAAAAGCAACAAATTCTTCAATTTGTTCGATATCGTAGTAACTATAAACACCCTTTGCATAAGAAGATAAGATTTCATTATCATTAAACTCACATAGGTAGGGGAGGTGTTTTTTAGTGTTCTTAGAGCAACATGTAAAACCATAAATTTCACAAAGATTCCAAGCATAACACAACAATTTGTTCATTTGGTCCCATAAGAGTCTCCCTTTTTCAGATAAATGGTGACGCACAAAATGAGCATGCTCATCTAAAGATTTCCCATCAACTAGGCTAGTTGGGGTTTCAACACGAGCGCATAAGGATCGAAGATGATCCAAGTGGAACACTTTAAGTGGATCCATATCAATAGATTTTTAGCAAGCAAAGATGCAAGCAAATAGAAGGCACATGGAAACACAAACAAAGATACATAGGGGAAGAAGGCGAAGAAAAGGCAAAGGTTTTCGAAAATCATTTTAGAAGTGGGGGAGAGGAAAACGAGAGGCAAATGGCAAATATTTTAATGTGAGGGAGAAGAGTTTATGATGGGTACTTGGTATGTCTTGACTTGAGCATAGATCTCCCCGGCAACGGCGCCAGAAATCCTTCTTGCTACCTCTTGAGCATGCGTTGGTTTTCCCTTGAAGAGGAAAGGGTGATACAGCAAAGTAGCGTAAGTATTTCCCTCAGTTTTTGAGAACCAAGGTATCAATCCAGTAGGAGACTACACGCAAGTCACCTAGTACCTGCACAAACACAGAAGAACCTCGCAACCAACGCGATAAAGGGGTTGTCAATCCCTTCACAGTCACTTACGAGAGTGAGATCTGATAGAGATAATAAGATAAATATTTTTGGTATTTTTGTTATATAGATTGAAAAGTAAAGATTGCAAAATAAATATTAAACTAGAATTGTAGATCGGAAACTTATATAATGTAAAGTAGACCTGGGGGCCATAGGTTTCACTAGTGGCTTCTCTCAAGATAGCATATATTACGGTGGGTGAACAAATTACTGTCGAGCAACTGATAGAAAAGCGCATAGTTATGATCATATCTAGGCATGATCATGAACATAGGCATCACTGATAACCCACAAGTATAGGGGATCAATTGTAGACTCTTTCAATAAGTAAGAGTGTCGAACCCAACGAGGAGCTAAAGGTAGAACAAATATTCCCTCAAGTTCTATCGACCACCGATACAACTCTACGCACGCTTGACGTTCGCTTTACCTAGAACAAGTATGAAACTAGAAGTACTTTGTAGGTGTTGTCGGATAAGTTTGCAAGATAATAAAGAGCGCATAAATAAAAAGTAGGGGCTGTTTAGATAAAGACACAACTAAATTAGTTTTAGTAAAGAGCTTTTTGTTACGATAAAGTTATTTGTCCCTAGGAAATCAATAACTAGACCGGTAATCATTATTGCAATTTTATTTGAGGGAGAGGCATAAGCTAACATACTTTCTCTACTTGGATCATATGAACTTATGATTGGAATCTAGCAAGCATCCGCAACTACTAAAGATCATTAAGGTAAAACCCAACCATAGCATTAAAGTATCAAGTCCTCTTTATCCCATACGCAAACAACCTACTTACTCGGGTCTGTGCTTCTGTCACTCACGCCACCCACCATAAGCAAATCATGAACATATTGCAAACCCTATAGCGGGAATCCCTCACACTTGCGCGACACGGAGAGCACCATAGGACAGCACCAATAATAAAACATGCAACTCAAACCAATCACAATCATCAAATAACCCATAGGACAAAACGGATCTACTCAAACATCATAGGATAGCCATACATCATTGGGAAATAATATATAGCATTGAGCACCATGTTTAAGTAGAGATTACAGTGGGTAAGAGAGAGGTTACACCGCTGCATAGAGGGGGGAAGAGTTTGTGATGATGGCGGTGAAGTTGTTGGTGAAGATTGCGGTGATGATGATGGCCCCCGGTGGCACTCCGGTGCCACCGGAAGCGAGGGAGAGAGAGCCCCCTCCTTATTCTTATTCCTTGACCTCCTCCCTAGAGGGGAGAAGGGTTTCCCCTCTTGTCCTTGGTCTCCAGGGCATGGGAGGGGCGAGATCCCCTCCGAGATTGGATCTGTCTCTCTGTCTCTATCTGTTTCTGCGTTCTCAGATTCTACCCTTTCATTGTTTCTTATATTCCTGGAGATCCGTAACTCCGATTGGGCCGAAATTTTAACAGGATCTCTATCCGGATATTAGCTTTCTTGCGGTGAAAGAAGGGAACCAACCGCCTTACGGGGTGGCCACAAGGGTCACTGGCGCGCCCAGGGGGTGGGGCGCGCCCCCCTGCCTCGTGCCTCCCTCGGGCACCGTCTCACGTGGATTTTTCTTCCCAAAAATCATATATATTCCAAAAAAAATATCCGTCATTTTTTATCCCATTTGGACTCTGTTTGATATGGATATTCTGCGAAACAAAAAACATGCAACAAACAGGAACTGGCACTGGGCACTGGATCAATATGTTAGTCCCAAAAATAGTATAAAAAGTTGCCAAAAGTATATGAAAGTTGTAGAATATTGGCATGGAACAATCAAAAATTATAGATACGATGGAGACATATCATCATCCCCAAGCTTAATTCCTGCTCGTCCTCGACTAGGTAAATGATAAAAAGGATAATTTTTGATGTGGAATGCTACCTAACATAATCTTGATCACATATCTAATCATGGCATGAATATTAAGATACGAGTGATTCAAAGCAATAGTCTATAATTTTACATAAAAACAATAATACTTCAAGCCTACTAATAAAGCAATCATGTCTTTTCAAAATAACATGGCCAAAGAAAGTTATCCCTACAAAATCATATGGTATGGCTATGTCCATCTTCACCACACAAAATATTTAAATCATGCACTACCCCGATGACAAGCCAAACAATTGTTTCATACTTTTGACGTTCTCAAACCTTTTCAACTTTCACGCAATACATGAGCGTGAGCCATGGACATAGCATTATAGGTGGAATAGAATGGTGGTTGTGGAGAAGACAAAAAGGAGAAGATGGTGTGCATCCAACTTGCTTGCTCATGAAGACCTCGGGCATTTGAGGGATCCCATCATCAGAATATACAAGCCAAGTTCTATAATGAAAATTCCCACTAGTATATGAAAGTGATAACTCAAGGGACTCTCTATATGAAGAACATGGTGCTACTTTGAAGCACAAGTGTGGTAAAAGGATAGTAACATTGCCCCTTCTCTCTTTTTCTCTCATTTTTTGGGGCCTTCTCTTTTTTGGCCTTTCTCTTTTTTCCTTTTTTATTTTTTTTTTATTTTTTTCGTCCGGAGTCTCATCCCGACTTGTGGGGGAATCATAGTCTCCATCATCCTTTCCTCACTGGGGCAATGTTCTAATAATGATGATCATCACACTTTTATTTACTTACAACTCAATATTACAACTCGATATCTAGAACAAAGATATGACTCTATATGAATGCCTCTGGCGGTGTACCGGGATGTGCAATGATCTAGCATAGCAATGACATCAAAAAAACGGACAAGCCATGAAAACATCATGCTAGCTATCTTACGATCATGCAAAGCAATATGACAATGAATGCTCAAGTCATGTATATGATGATGATGGAAGTTTCATGGCAATATATCTCAGAATGGCTATGGAAATGCCATGATAGGTAGGTATGGTGGCTGTTTTGAGAAAGGTATATGGTGGGTTTAAGGTACCGGCAAAATTTGCACGGTACTAGAGAGGCTAGCAATGGTGGAAGGGTGAGAGTGCGTATAATCCATGGACTCAACATTAGTCATAAAGAACTCACATACTTATTGCAAAAGTCTATTAGCTATCAAAACAAAGTACTACGCGCATGCTCCTAGGGGGATAGATTGGTAGGAAAAGACCATCGCTCATCCCCGACCGCCACTCATAAGGAAGAGAATCAATAAATAAATCATGCTCCGACTTCGTTACATAACGGGTCACCATATGTGTATGCTACGGGAATCACAAACCTCAACACAAGTATTTCTACTAATCCGCAACTACCCTCTAGCATGACTCTAATATCACCATCTTTATATCGCAAAACTATTGCAAGGAATCAAACATATCATATTCAGTGATCTACAAGTTTTATGTAGGATTTTATGACTAACCATGTGAATGACCAGTTCCTGTCATCTCTCTAAATAGATATAAGTGAAGCAAGAGAGTTTAATTCTTTCTACAGAAGATATGCCCACGCTCTAACAAATATAAGTGAAGAAAAAGAGCATTCTACAAATGGCGGTTTTCTATGTAAAGATAAACAGGCAATCCAAACTTCAAATGATATAAGTGAAGCACATGAAGCATTCTATAAAGCCATACTCAAAAGATTTAAGTGAAGTGAAATGAGCATTCTATAAATCAACCAAGGACTATCTCATACCAGCATGGTGCATAAAAGAAAATTGAAAACTAAAGCAAAAAGATGCTCCAAGATTGCACATATCGCATGAACGAAACGAATCCGAAAACATATCGATACTTGTTGAAGAAAGAGGGGATGCCTTCCGGGGCATCCCCAAGCATAGACGCTTGAGTCTCCTTGAATATTTAATTGGGGTGCCTTGGGCATCCCCAAGATTGAGCTCTTGCCTCTCTTCCTTCTTCTCACATCGAGACCTTCTCGATCATCGAACACTTCATCCACACAAAACTTCAACAGAAAACTCGGTAAGATCCGTTAGTATAATAAAGCAAATCACTACTCTAAGTACTGTTGCAAACCAATTCATATTTTGTTTTTGCATTGTAGATACTGTAATATAACTTTTACATGGCTTAATCCACTGATATAAATTGATAGTTTCATCAAAACGAGCAAACTATGCATCAAAAACAGAATCTGTCTAAAACAGAACAGTCTGTAATAATCTGAACATTCACCATACTTCTGATACTTGAAACGTTCTGCAAAAATTAGGAAAAATAAAAAATTTGTATATAAATACAGTGCAGAAAGAATCAGAACCATTTGACGTTCCAGCAAAAAATGTAAAATCGCGCACTACAGCCAAAGTTTCTGTCCTGCACCGTACAAACCATCAAGCAAATGTAAACATCCTAAAGGCAAACCTTGGCACATTATTTTTATAATACAATGGAATTGTACAAGGGGATAATTATTTTTGTTGAAAAGTTTCTGTAATCAAGATTCACAAAGTTTCCGTGAGCATGAACAAAGTTCAAGGCTAGCTCCCACTTCAACAATGCTTGTCTCTCTCACTTTCGCTTTTCTTTTTGAAAAAGTTTTAGGTTCCCCTCTTTATTTTTGTTGTTTTTTAACTATGTGAAAGAACTCAACAGAAATAAATGAGTCTCTAAAACTTCCGGTTTGTCTCCCTGGCAGCGCTTTCTTTAAAGCCATTAAGCTAGGCATATAGTGCTCAAGTAGTGAATCCACCCGGATCCCAAGGTATATCAAAGCCAATTTTAATTAACAATGATTTGTAATTTAGTGGTGAGCACAAAGTAACATATATCATGTAACAACAAAGTCTAACTCTCTTCCTATGCATCGGCATGTCATAAAAGAACAATTCATGCACACATAGTAAAGGCCAATGCATAATATAAACAGTTTCTGGCAATTTTATCGTATTGGAAACATAGAGAGGTGGAGATATAGTTCCTCTCTCATAATAATTGAAAGTAGGAGCAGCAAGCACATGCATATTATATTCATCAAAATTATAATGTGTAATAGTAAAACGCAACCCATCAATATAATCCTTAATAAGAGAAAACTTCTCTGATATAGTGTAGTCGGGAGAATTCAAAAAGATAATAGGACTATCATGTGTGGGTGCAATAGAAACAATTTCATGTTTAACATAAGGAACTATAGCAAGTTCATCTCAATAAGCATAATTCATATTGGCATCTTGGCCACAAGCATAGCAAGCATCATCAAAAAGGGATAGTTCAAAAGAATCAACGGGGTCATAACAATTAAACAATGTATGAGTTGAAGAGTTACTATCATTAGAAGGTGGGCACGGGTGATCAATCCGCTCTTCCTACTTTTGTTCTTCGCTCTCCTCCTCATGTTTTTCATCCAATGAGCTCACAGTTTCATCAATTTCTTCTTCCATAGGTTCCTGCAAAATATTAGTCTCATCTGGGACAGCGGAGACTTTCTCAATAAACGCATCAATATCGGAATTGTATTCATAATTCTCATAACAATATTTAAGGATAGCTAAATTTTCAGGTCTGTAGACAGCATCATAAAGATTTTCATATTCTTTGAACATAGACTCAATTTCATAAGCACCCATAAAAGCAACAAATTCTTCTATTTGTTCCACATCATAATAGTCATATATACCTCCAGCATAAGAAGCCAAGGTTTCATTATCATTAAATTTGCATGAAAAGGGAAGGTGTGGAGACTTCATCCTAGAGCAACAAGTATAATCATATCTCAAGCATAGTTGCCTAGCATACCACATCAACATATAAATTTGATCCCATAATAGTTTCCCTTTTTGAGTCAAGCGATAATCCCTAAAGTATTCACGTTGATCCAACGTGTCTCCCATTACCAAATTGAATGGGGTTTTCTATGGATTATCAAAGTAGTACATAATATCTGTCACATAACGAGCATCGAGGGTTTTAGGAGGTTCCCCATCTCCATGAGTAGCAAGTAAACAATTTTTTTTGGTATTTCGTGTTCCATATCCATAACTAAAGATAGATAACAACTTAGAACAGCAAATAAAAAATACTTAGTGATAAAGAAAACAAGCACACACGAGAATATTCACCCCACGCTATTGCTCCCCGGCAACGGCGCCAGAAAAAGGTCTTGATAACCCACAAGTATAGGGGATCAATTGTAGCCTCTTTTGATAAGTAAGAGTGTGAACCCAACGAGGAGCTAAAGGTAGAACAAATATTCCCTCAAGTTCTATCGACCACCGATACAACTCTACGCACGCTTGATGTTCGCTTTACCTAGAACAAGTATGAAACTAGAAGTACTTTGTAGGTGTTGTTGGATAAGTTTGAAAGATAATAAAGAGCGCGTAAATAAAAAGTAGGGGATGTTTAGATAAATACACAACTAAATTAGTTTTAGTAAAGAGCTTTTTGTTACGAGAAAGTTATTTGTCCCTAGGCAATCGATAACTAGACCGGTAATCATTATTGCAATTTTATTTGAGGGAGAGGCATAAGCTAACATACTTTCTCTACTTGGATCATATGAACTTATGATTGGAAATCTAGAAAGCATCCACAACTACTAAAGATCATTACGGTAAAACCCAACCATAGCATTAAAGTATCAAGTCCTCTTTATCCCATACGCAAACAACCTACTTACTCGGGTCTGTGCTTCTGTCACTCACGCCGCCCACCATAAGCAAATCATGAACATATTGCAAACCCTACAGCGGGAATCCCTCACACTTGCGTGACACGGGGAGCACCATAGGACAGCACCAATAATAAAACATGCAACTCAAACCAATCACGATCATCAAATAACCCATAGGACAAAACGGATGTACTCAACCATCATAGGATAGCCATACATCATTGGGAAATAATATATAGCGTTGAGCATCATGTTTAAGTAGAGATTACAGCGGGTAAGAGAGATGTTACACCACTGCATAGAGGGGGCAAGAGTTGGTGATGATGGCGGTGAAGTTGTTGGTGAAGATTGCGGTGATGATGATGGCCCCCGGTGGCACTCTGGTGCCACCGGAAGCGAGGGAGAGAGAGCCCCCTCCTTCTTCTTCTTCCTTGACCTCCCCCCTAGAGGGGAGAAGGGTTTCCCCTCTGGTCCTTGGTCTCCATGGCACGGGAGGGGCGAGAGCCCCTCCGAGATTGGATCTGTCTCTCTGTCTCTATTTGTTTCTGCGTTCTCAGATTCTACCCTTTCATCGTTTCTTATATTCCCGGAGATCCGTAACTCTGATTGGGCTGAAATTTTAACACGATCTCTATCCGGATATTAGATTTCTTGCGGAGAAAGGAGGGCACCAAGCGCCTTACGGGGTGGCCACGAGGGTCAGGGGTGCGCCCAGGGGGGTGGGGCGCCCCCCTGCCTCATGCCTCCCTCGGGCACCGTCTCGCGTGGATTTTTCTTCCCAAAAATCATATATATTCCAAAAAAAATCTCCGTTAGTTTTTATCTCGTTTGGACTCCGTTTGATATGGATATTCTACGAAACAAAAACATGCAACAAACAGGAACTGACACTGGGCACTGGATCAATATGTTAGTCCCAAAAATAGTATAAAAAGTTGCCAAAAGTATATGAAAGTTGTAGAATATTGGCATGGAACAATCAAAAATTATAGATACGATGGAGAATTATCAATCACGTCCATGTCAAGTAGACCGAAATGATTCTGCATCTACTACTATTACTCCACACATCGACCGCTATCCAGCATGCATCTAGAGTATTAGGTTCAAAACAACAGAGTAACGCATTAGGCAAGATGACATGATGTAGAGGGATAAACTCAAGCAATATGATATAAACCCCATCTTTTTATCCTCGATGGAAACTATACAATACGTGCCTTGCTGCCCCTGCTACCACTGGGAAAGGACACCACAAGATTGAACCCAAAGCTAAGCACTTCTCCCATTGCAAGAAAGATCAATCTAGTAGGCCAAACCAAACGATAATTCGAAGAGACTTGCAAAGATATCAAATCATGCATATAAGAATTCAGAGAAGAATCAAATATTGTTCATAGATAATCTTAATCATAAACCCACAATTCATCGGATCTTGGCAAACACACTGCAAAAAGAATTACATCGAATAGATCTCCAAGAACATCGAGGAGAACTTTGTATTGAGATCCAAAGAGAGAGAAGAAGCCATCTTGCTAATAATTATGGACCCAAAGGTCTATGGTAAACTACTCACACATAATTGGAGAGGCTATGGCATTGATGTAGAACCCTCCGTGATCGAATCCCCCTCCGGCAGATCGCCGGAAAAGGTCCCCAGATGGGATCTCACAGGTACAGAAGGTTGTGACAGTGGAATAGTGGTTTCGTGGCTCCCCTAGATGTTTTAGGGATATGAGAGTATATATAGGCGAAAGAAGTAGGTCGGTGGAGCTGCGAGGGGCCCATGAGGGTGGGGCGCGCCTGGCCCCCCTTGGCGCGCCGCCCTACCTCGTGGCCGCCTCACTGCTTCCTTGACATCCACTCCAAGTCTCCTGGATTGCGTTTGTTCCAAAAAAGATCCTGGCGAAGGTTTCATTCGGTTTGGATTCCGTTTGATATTCCTTTTCTGCGAAACACTGAAATAGGTAAAAAATAGCAATTTGCACTGGGCCTTCGATTAATAGGTTAGCACCAAAAATAATATAAAAGTGCATAATAAAGCCCATAAACATCCAAAACAGATAATATAATAGCATGGAACAATCAAAAATTATAGATATGCTGGAGACGTATCAGTGGGTTGTGCCCCCCTCGGGGCACCCCCTAGGTGCTTCTCCGGCCCATTGGGTGTCTTCTGGTCCATAAAAATTCCACAAAAAGTTTCGCTGCGTTTGGACTCCGTTTGGTATTGATTTTCTGCGATGTCAAAAGTACAATAGGTTAGTACCAAAAAATGATATAAAACGATTGTAAAACATCCAAGAATGATAATATAACAGCATGAAACAATCAAAAATTATAGTTACGTCGGAGACGTATTGTAATGCACTGGACACACCCGCCGGTGGTCGTTACTCCTGGCAGTTCTAGACTAGCCCCACATATCAATACTAGTCTTTTCTGCACACTTTGTTCTCACTCGTGCGCACCCGGGAGCAACTTCCCGGTCGGTCACCCATCCTGAAGTTACTCCAAGATGAGCACACTTAACTTTGGAGTTTTGTCTGAATGGGCTTCCGAAAAAGAAGGAATTCCTTATTGATATGAGTAGTCTATCATCCCTATTAAGCCAGGCTATCACATACACTCCCACTCAGAGGAACTGTAACACCCCGGATATGATTTTCCCAATATGTACTCCAACTCTAGCCGTTTCTGGCGTTAAGTTATTTTATTTTCTCGAGTTCGGGTTTTTGTCTCCGTGTGTTGTTATCGTTGTCATGCATCTCATATCATGTCATCATGTGCATTGCATTTGCATACGTGTTCATCTCATGCATTCGAGCATTTTCCCCGTTGTCCGTTTTGCATTCCGGCGCTCCGTTCTCCTCTGGTGGTCATTTCTACCTTTCTTTTGTGTGTGGGGATTAAACATTTCCGGATTGGACCGAGACTTTCCAAGCGGCCTTGGTTTACTACCGGTAGACCGCCTGTCAAGTTTCGTACCATTTGGACTTCGTTTGATGCTCCAACGGTTAACCGAGGGACCGAAAAGGCCTCGTGTGTGTTGCAGCCCAAAACACCTCCAAGTTGGCCCAAAACCCACCAAAACCCTATCCATCATATAGAGCGTTCGATCACGATCGCGTGGCCGAAAACTGCACCTCATTTGGACTCTCCTAGCTCCCTCTATGCCTATTTAAAGACCCCTCCTCGAAAATCCCGGATCCCCTCCATCCCTAACCCTCGATCCACCACCTCGCGCCGTGCCGGACACGTCCGGTCCGGCCGGACACGTCCGCCCGATCCGCCGCCGCCAATCCCGCGCCGCCACATGGTGCCTCCGTGCCCACTTCGCCGCCCGCCCGCGAGGGCCCGGAGCCGACCCTCTTCTTCCCCGACCGGGCCGCGCCAGCGCGCCCCGCCGCGCCGCTTCTTCCCCGAGGTCGGCTGCCTCGCCGCCAAGCTCCTCCGCGCGCCCGCCGCCGGCGAGCTCGGCACCGTCACCGGGTCGCCGCGCCACCCGGACCGCCCCGCGCCTCCTCATCGCCGGGAGCGCCGCGGCGAGCCCCCGCGGCCACTCCGGCCATCTCCGCCCCCGCGCCAACCTCCTCCTCCGTCGGCTGACTTCAATGCCGGCGAGTAGTCCAGCCATCCTCGAAGTTCGTGCCGCTGCTACAGTAACTGGATCTAGATCTGGGTTTTGGACGGTTGACTTCTCCCCGAAACCCTAATATTTTACCCTTGTTCATCGTGCCGTAACTTTGCACCCGTAACTCCGTTTTGGGCATATAGCATATCAAAATGTTCATCTAAGAGAGCACATCATTTCATCTCATTGCATCATTTTCATTTGAGTTCATCTTGATGCCCGAAATGCTGTTGGAAGAATGCTATTTGAGATAATTGTCAGATCTGCTGCTCCAATTAGATATTTGTCATTTTTGCCATGATTATTGTGTGCATGATATGCCCCTGAGCTCTACATGAGTTTTCTTATATGTTTTGCCATCTATCCAGAGGTGCAACCCATGTATTTTTGTGATGTGTGTGGTGACTAGCACAAGCTTGCAAAGTGGAGCATTCGTTAATGCTGATTTTAGGGACTTAGCAATTCCACTAAGTCCTTGAGCTGTTTATCTCAATATGCCATATGTTCATGTTGTTTCCTAATGATCCGTGCCTCTTTTGAGGATGATCAGTAAGGAGGTTTTGTTAATCTTGTAGTGATCTATCCATCCATGTCTTTGTTTGCAATTATGGAGCACCCTAGCTTGAGTCAATCGAGCTCTACTTTTGTCATTTCGTGAATCTGGGCAGATTGTCTACTTGTTAGCAATTTTGCCGAGGATGTTGTAGTCGATCCGTGCATGCTATGTTATTTTTATTGCCATGTCTAGCTTGTATTTTGTGTATTCTTGATGGGTGTATGCTTAGATTGTCATGACTTTCTCTGTAGTGAGTGCATTGAGCTCGTAAACACGCCTACTTGATATCTGTTTCAGCATGCTCCAGTTTTCACTAAGTCTGAGAACTGATTGTGGTTTTGCCATGTTCACATGCTTGCAATTGTATTTTCTGATCCCTTTTGGCTCAAGGTCACTAAGGGACTTTTGTTAAGCTCTTTGAGTAGCTCCATGCCATGCTTTACTTTTCCATGTTCAGGTCATGTAGCATATAGTTTTCATGCTCCAAAGAGTGCTATCTGATCTGAAATTCCAGACAAGTGTTAATTTCACTAAGTCTGAAATCTGTTTACCAAATGCATTTTTGCCATGCTTGTTTGAACCTGTTAATGGATGAATTGGCCGTAGCTCAGTTCTAGTCTTTTGTTAAGAATCATGAATGGATCCCTGCCATGTATTTTGATGCCATGTTTGGGTGTTGTAGCATGTTCATCTTGTTGCATTTAGATGACTACTTGCTGTAAATCGCAGAACGTGGTCATATTTGAATTGCTTGCCATTTCCAAACCGTAACTCCGATTCCGGCGTTCTTTATATCGTTTTCAAGCGATTTCATCTCATCTTTCCAGTGGAACACTTGTATTTCCAAGTTGAGGCCAGGTTCTTTCATTCCTTGTCAAATCTTGCATATGCATCACATATTACATCCCACATAGCATACCATGTTTGCATCATATTGTTTGAGCCTTGCACGTGGTTGATTGTGTCCTTGTTGCTTGTTTGTCTTATTTGGGTAGAGCCGGGAGACGAGTTCGCTAACGAGGAGCCCATTGAGTTTTCTTTCGAGGATCCAGTCAACTCTGACAACTTTGCAGGCAAGATGATCATACCCTCGAAATCACTACTATCTTTGCTATGCTAGATGCTCGCTCTTTTGCTATGCCTATGCTACGATGCCTACCACTTGCTTATCATGCCTCCCAAATTGCCATGTCAAACCTCTAACCCACCATGTCCTAGCAAACCGTTGATTGGCTATGTTACCGCTTTGCTCAGCCCCTCTTATAGCGTTGCTAGTTGCAGGTGAAGATTGGAGACCGTTCCTTGTTGGAACATTATTTACTTGTTGGGATATCATTATATTGCCTTGTTATCTTAATGCATCTATATACTTGGTAAAGGGTGGAAGGCTCGGCCTCTCACCTAGTGTTTTGTTCCACTCTTGCCGCCCTAGTTTCTGTCATATCGGTGTTATGTTCCCGGATTTTGCGTTCCTTACGCGGTTGGGTGATAATGGGAACCCCTTGATAGTTCGCCTTGATTAAAACTTTTCCAGCAATGCCCAACCTTGGTTTTACCATTTGCCACCTAGCCTCTTTTTCCCTTGGGTTTCCGGAGCCCGAGGGTCATCTTATTTAACCCCCCCCCCCCGGGCCAGTGCTCCTCTGAGTGTTGGTCTGACCGAGTAGACTGCGGGGCCACCTCGGGGCAACTTGAGGGTTGGTTTTACTCGTAGGATGTCTCATCTGAGTGTGCCCTGAGAACGAGATATGTGCAGCTCCTATCGGGATTTGTTGGCACATTCGGGCGGTGTTGCTGGATTTGTTTTAACTTGTCGAAGTGTCTTGTAGAACCGGGATACCGAGTCTGATCGGAATGTCTCGGGAGAAGGTCTATTCCTTCGTTGACTGTGAGAGCTTGTCATGGGCTAAGTTGGGAATCCCCTGCAGGGATTTGAACTTTCGAAAGCCGTGCCCGCGGTTATGGGCAGATGGGAATTTGTTAATGTCCGGTTGTAGACAACTTGAACCTTAACTTAATTAAAATGAATCAACAGTGTGGGTTACCGTGATGGTCTCTTCTCGGCGGAGTCCGGGAAGTGAACACGGTGTTGGAGTAATGCTTGCCGCAGGATGCTCTTTTAGTTACTCGTTCGCGCTTTGCCTCCTCTTCTTGCTCTCTTTTGCGAACAGGATAGCCACCATATATGCTAGTCGCTTGCTGCAGCTCCACATATATTACCTTGCCTTACCTATAAGCTTAAATAGTCTTGATCGCGAGGGTGCGAGATTGCTGAGTCCCTGTGGCTCACAGATTACTTCCAAACCAGGTGCAGGGCCTGATGATTCCGTTCCAGATGACGCGCTTGAGCTCAAGTGGGAGTTCGACGAGGACTCACACCGATACTACGTTCTTTCCCTGATGATCAGTAGTGGTGCCCAGTTGGGGTGATCGGGACCTCGTTGCATGTTGGGTTATCTTTTATTTTGGCGCCGTAGTCAGGCCATGAGTATTTGAATGTTGTAATGCTATTTATGTACTTTGATTGACGTGGCGAGTGTAAGCCAACTATGTATCTCCCCTTTTATTATCTATATTACATGGGATGTTGTGAAGATTGACTAACTTGCGACATTGCTTTCAATGCGGTTATGCCTCTAAGTCGTGCCTCGACACGTGGGAGCTATAGCCGCATCGAGGGCGTTACAGGAACCGACATCCTCGTCGGGCCACAGGAACGTTCCCTCTAGGCACAAACGTCTGTGCATCTAGTCCGGCACATGTTCCATGCCGTGTGCCACGACGAGTCACAAACATCATGCACAACATGACCACGCATCTGTCTGCAAACATCCATGTAACCTCGAGGGTCGGCTCTGATACCAACTTGTAACGCCCAAGATGCGGCTATATCTCTCACGTGTCGAGGCACGACTTAGGCATAACCGCATTTTGGTATTGTCGCAAGAAGGGTCATCTTCACACAATCCCATGTACAAGAACAAGGAAGATAAATAGTTGGCTTACAATTGCCATGTCACACAATGATCAAATAATTCATACATTAAACAGAGTACACACAAGGTCCGACTACGGACGAATCCAAATGAAAAGAAGACAACCCCAAATGCTAAATCCCGATCACGTCCCTACTGGGCACCACTACTGATCATCCGGAAAGGAAACATAGTAACGGCCAAGGTCTTCGTCAAACTCCCACTTGAGCTCGGTGGCATCACCTACACTGGTATCATCGGCACCTGCAACTGTTTCGGTAGTATCTATGAGCCACGAGGACTCAGCAATCTCAAAACCCGCGAGATCAAGACTATTTAAGCTCATAGGTAGGATGTGGTTATGAGGTGGAGCTGCAGCAAGCACTAGCAATATGGTGGCTAACATATGAGTACAAGAGTAAGGTGAGAAACTACGCAATAGTCGTAACTAGAAGTGATCAAGAAGTGATCCTGAACTGTGACGCTCCTCATCGACGTCAGACTGCGTTAGGTTGATCAGCTGGCGGAGATGGGTCAAGTCGCTGGAGACCTGCTGGTTGAAGGCGAGTTGCGCCTCCACATGCTTGTCAGCGGCGAGCTGGCTCTTCTCGACCCCCTACCAGTGCCCACAGCGCCATGGCAAGACCTCAGAATGGATTTCATCGAAGGCCTGCCCAAGTCCGAAGGGCACGATTCGATCATGGTCATCGTCGACCGCCTGACAAAGTTCGTGCACTTCATCCCCCTTCACCACCCGTTCAAGGCCGCGCAGGTGGCGCGCGTCTTCTGGGACAACATTGTCAAGCTGCACGGTGTTCCCAAGTCCATCATCTCCGACTGCAACCGAGTGTTCACCAGCGTGCTCTGGCGCGAGCTGTTCACCACGGCGGGCACCAAGTTACTCTATTCGACAGCATACCACCTGCAAACCGACGGCCAAAGCGAGCGCGTCAATCAATGCCTGGAGATGTACCTGCGGTGTGCCATCCACGACACGCCTCACCGCTGGCAACGATGGCTGCCAATGGTGGAGTTCTTGTACAACTCCTCCTTCCATTCGGCAATCAAATGTACTCCGTTCAAGGGTCTCTACGGCACCGATCCCAATCTCGGTGTCATGGCGCTCTGGGACAACAACACGGCGCCTGTGCTCGGCACCTAGCACTGGGACTGGGGCACCAACACGGCATGCCTGCAGGATCAAATTCAATGCGCCCAGCACCGCTTCAAGAAGCAGGCCGATCGCCATCGCATGGAGCGCAGTTTCCAGGTGGGTGACTCCGTCCTGCTCAAGCTACAACCGTATGCACAGTCCTCCGTCGTCGACAGGCCATGTGCCAAGCTTGCATACAAGTTCTTCGGTCCCTTCAAGATTCTGGAGAAGATCGGCACCCTCGCCTACAAGCTCGAGCTATCGCCGGACAGCCGCATCCACGATGTCTTCCACATTTCGCAATTGAAGCCATTCACGCCCAACTACATGTCGGTCTTTGCCGAGCCACCCAAACCACCGGATTTGGCGACAGGCGACGTCGAACTGGTGGAGATCCTGGAGCGCCGCATGGTCAAGCACGGCAACAACGCCCTGGTCCAGCTTCGCATCCGTTGGTCTTCTTCCACTATGGACACCACCTGGGAGGACTACAACACCGCTTTCTGGCCGCCAACATCTGGCAGGACGACGACCCGGCAGCTTCGAAACTTGAAGAACCTACAGCAGAAGAGGAGGCTTTTTTTGAAGAAGAGGGGAGTGTCACACCTCCATTCCCTGATGTAGGTGGACAGCTGGGAGTGGCTGGATCGGGAAGCTAGGGCCCACGGGCAGGTGTGGGTTGCTGTTTAAAGTGTCGATGCGAGGCACCGAGGAGGGCATGCATGTTGTGTGAACTCCGTTTCCCTTCCCTTTCTCTGCATCTCACCTGCTCTCTCTGTACCTCACCTTCTTCTTCAGCAAGGAAACTCGATTTGGATCTCGATCTCGATTCTTCCCCCTTGTATCGATCCTCTGCTTCAGTGGTTCGTTACAAACTGGTATCAGAAGGGTGTATGTGATAGCCTAGCTTAATAGGGATGATAGATTACTCATATCAATAAGGAATTCCTTCTTTTCCGGAAGCCCATTCAGACATAACTCCAAAGTTAAGCGTGCTCAGCTTGGAGTAATTTCAGGATGGGTGACCGACCGGGAAGTTGCTCCCAGGTGCGCACGAGTGAGGACAAAGTGCGCAGAAAAGACTAGTATTGATCTGTGGGGGCCAGTCTAGATCCTGCCAGGAGTAACGACCACCGACGGGTGTGTGGGGGGCGTTACAAGTTGGTAATCAGAGCCATCCCGACTTAGGAGCCCCCTGCTTGATCGAACCGCTAACGTTGTTGAGTCTAGAACAAAACTGTTTTGAGTCTTAGGATTATATATATCGGAGAGTAGGATTCTTTTTACTCCTCAGCCCCCTTCGTCGCTCTGGTGCGGTCTCCTGACGTAGATGTTTTGACTTTCCTCTCCTCATTTTCACTAAAAAAAATTAGGATCACGCGGGTATCCTGGGATCGTTCCGATATTCTTGTGACGAGAACATTGTTCTTGGTGCCTCCTAACATTTAGGGGTTGTGGAAGTGTCCCGGGGAGTTGAGCTCCGAGGTGTTGTCATCACAATTTTATCGTTGCAGTTCTGGAATACCTGAGTTCGCCGACATCGAAAATCTCTTTTATGCATTTAGTGGTGAGATAACCTCGACGCCACCTAGTACTGGTGAGGGAGTTCGGGAGTATTGCCACAACTCGTATAACGGATGCTTTTCGAAGGTTGAGGTACACGATTTCTGGAGTTTTCTTGGTTATGTGTTGACGGATGGACACAGCTGGAGAGTAGGGCTTGTTATTTGTGTGATATATATTGTGCCTCCCTGTATCCCCAACACCAGATTGCATAACCAGAAAGTTTTGGGAGTTAATAGGTGGGAATTCTAGTAGCTCTTAGCTATTCTTCCGGTAGATAATTGGTATGGGATTGGGTGATCCTTACCACTTATTTGTTCTAGTCGTACCTTGTTGTTTCATTCATCAATCTCTTTTAAAATGGCTTCTCACCTCAAATTGCTTACTCCCGGCAAGGCTCTTGTAAACACCTTTCTCTATAATTACCTTCAATAAGCTACTTTCATGCTCAAGCGTAACTTGGCTAAGAGAATCATTAGTGGAATCAAGAGAACTACTAGAAGCAACAACATTGGATTTGACATGATTATTGTTACTACTAGAAGAAGAATCTTTCTTACTCTTGTTGCTTGATTTTACTTGCGGCATCTTGCTACCTCTTGAGCACTGCGTTGGTTTTCCCTTGAAAAGGAAAGGGTGATGCAGCAAAGTAGCGCAAGTATTTCCCTCAGTTTTTGAGAATCAAGGTATCAATCCAGTAGGGGACTACACGCAAGTCACCTCACACCTGCACAAACAAATAAGAACCTCGCAAACAACGCGATAAAGGGGTTGTCAATCCCTTCACGGTCACTTATGAGAGTGAGATCTGATAGAGATAATAAGATAAATATTTTTGGTATTTTTATGATATAGATTGAAAGTAAAGATTGCAAAATAAAATAGATGGGAAACTTATATGATAAAAGATAGACCCGGGTCCATAGGTTTCACTAGTGGCATCTCTCAAGATAGCATAAGTATTACGGTGGGTGAACAAATTAATGTCGAGCAATTGATATAAAAGTGCATAATTATGAGAATATCTAGGCATGATCATGTATATAGGCATCACGTCTGCGACAAGTAGACAGAAACGTTCTGCATCTACTACTATTACTCCACACATCGACCGCTATCCAGCATGCATGTAGAGTATTAAGTTCATAAGAACAGAGTAATGCATTAGGCAAGATGACATGATGTAGAGGGATAAACTCAAGCAATATGATATAAACCCCATCTTTTTAACCTCGATGGCAACAATAGAATACGTTCCTTGCTGCCCCTGCTGTCACTGGGAAAGGACACCGCAAGATTGAACCCAAATCTAAGCACTTCTCCCATTGCAAGAAAGATCAATCTAGTAGGCCAAACCAAACTGATAATTCGAAGAGACTTGCAAAGATAACAAATCATACATAAAATATTTCAAAGAAGAATCAAATATTGTTCATAGATAATCTTGATCATAAACCCACAATTCATCGGATCTCGACAAACACACCGCAAAAAGAATTATAGTGAATAGATCTCCAAGAAGATCGAGAAGAACTTTGTATTGAGATCAAAAGAGAGAGAAGAAGCCATCTAGCTAATAACTATGGACCCGAAGGTCTGTGGTAAACTACTCACACATCATCGGAGACGCTATGGTGTTGATGTAGAAGTCCTCCGTGACCGACTCCCCCTCCTGCGGAGCACCAGAAAAGGCCCCAAGATGGGATCTCTTGGGTACAGAAGGTTGCGGTGGTGGAAATAGGGCTTCGTGGTGCTCCTAGATGTTTTCGGGGTATATGGATATATATAGGAGGAAGAAGTAGGTCGGTGGAGCTGCGAGGGGCCCACGAGGGTGGGGGCGCGCCCAGGGGGCAGACGCGTCTCCTTGCCTCGTGGCCTCCTTGCTCCTTTCTTGACGTCTGCTCCAAGTCCCCTGGATCATGTTTGTTCCAAAAAATAACTCTCTAGAAGGTTCCATTCCGTTTGCATTCCGTTTGATATTCCTTTTCTGCGAAACACTGAAATAGGCAAAAAACAGCAGTTTGCACTGGGCCTTGGGTTAGTAGGTTAGTCCCAAAAATAATATAAAAGTGTATAATGAAGCCCATTAAACATCCAAAACAGATAATATAATAGCATGGAACTATCAAAAATTATAGATACGTTGGAGACGTATCACATATAAGTAGACAGGAGTAAATGCTTGGCAATGTAAGAAACACTTTTCTTGCGAAGATCATCATTGATTGCTTTTAAGAACCCATGCTCTTGCTCAAGGTTGAGCTTTTCAAAGCGTAGCTTCTCATGAGTCTTTAAAAGCTCTCGATGATTTTCCAAGGTAGTTTCATGAGGTAACTTAAGAGTGTTTAGTTCTGAAAGCACAAGTGCTCCCTGGGTGATTTTGATAATTAATGTCAACATATCTCTTGTTGGACTAATGCTTTCATCTAGTATGTTTCAGATAAGTTCAACAATGGAGTGGCATGGACTAGAGGATGTGGAACCCTTTCGAGATGATAAGGACAAGGACTGGCTCAAGCTCAAAGCTCAGGACTCTACATTTTCTATTTTAGTGATCCAAGATCACATTGAGTCCATAGGAAAGCCAATACTATTAAGAGGGGATGAGGTGTTGCTTAATGGCTTGCTTGCTCAAAGTGCTTAGTGATATTATCCACAGCCATCAACTACTTTCTCAAATCCACATATGTCCCAAACCAAAAGTCAACTCGGCCCTATCGAAATTTCCTATTCGGCGCCACCGAGTTCTCTTGACATAGCCACTGCCAGAAACCCTAACCAATTCGCTCTCACCGATGGGATCTTGGTCTCACCGAGATGAGCTTGCAAACTCTCTGTTGCCTATTGCATTAATTTCGGTCCCATCGAAATATGAAATCGATCCCACCGAGTTTGCTTGGCCAACTCTCTATTTAGCTTATTACCAAAATCGGTCCCACCGAGTTTGTGTAATTGGTCCAACCGAGATGAGGCTTTACCCTAACCCTAATGGAATCGGTCCCACCGAGTTGACATGTCGGTCCCACCGAAAACCCTAATGGTCACATTGGGCACTAAATCAGTCTGACCGAGTTGTATGATTCGGTCCCACCGAGTTTGGTGATTTGTGTGTAATTGTTAGATTTTGTGTGGAGGCTATTTATACCCCTCCACCCACTCTTCATTCATGGAGAGAGACATCAGAATATGCCTACACTTCCAACATACATTTTCTGAGAGAGAACCACCTACACTTGTGTTGAGATCAAGATATTCCATTCCAACCACATAAATCTTGATCTCTAGCCTTCCTCAAGTTGCTTTCCACTCAAATCATCTTTCTACCAAATCCGATCCTATGAGAGAGAGTTGAGTGTTGAGGAGACTATCATTTGAAGCACAAGATCAAGGAGTTCATCATCAACACACCATCTATCACCTTTTGGAGAGTGGTGTCTCCTAGATTGGTTAGGTGTCACTTGGGAGCCTCCATCAGGATTGTGGAGTTGAACCAAGGAGTTTGTACGGGCAAGGAGATCGCCTACTTCGTGAAGATCTACCCTAGTGAGGCAACTCCTTCATGGGCGATGGCCATGGTGGGATCGACAAGGTTGCTTCTTCGTGGACCCATCGTGGGTGGAGCCCTCCATGGACTCGTGCAACCGTTACCCTTCGTGGATTGAAGTCTCCATCAACGTGGATGTACGATAGCACCGCCTATCAGAACCACGCCAAAAATCTCCGTGTCTCCAATTGCGTTTGCACACTCCAATCCCATCCCTTTACATTCTTGCAACTTGCATGATTTACTTTCCGCTGCTCATATACTCTTGTCATGCTTGCTTGATATGTATTGTGAATGTTTGAACTTGTTCTAAAACTCCACTTCAACTTAATTTTTTTTTAACTGCAACTTTCTTTGCTAAGAGTCTATTCACCCCCTCTAGACACCTCTTCTCGATCCTTTCAATTGGTATCAGAGCATTGGTCTCCATTGCTTTGGTTTAAACACCTTTGGAGGAAGATGGATGAGTCTACGTTGGGGGGTCTTAGACGTAGAGTGCCTATTCTTGATGGAGAGTACTTTCATGAGTGGAAAAATGAGATGCTTGAGATTTTCAATGAATATTATTTGACCAAGTACATTACTACTCCTTGTGCTCGCATTGTTGATCCCTTGCATCCCACACCCGATGAGGATCTTGACATGATTCACAACCTTAGAACTGTTAATCTTATTACTAGAGGTTTGCCTAGAAATTTGCTTGGTTGCTTGCCTACTCTTGATTGTGCCTACACCATATGGACATTTCCTTGAGGTACGTTTTCCAAACTATTCCTTGAAAAATCTGGATGAGATTCTTCATAAGTCTATTGCCTTGAGTAAGATGAGTTCCAATGATCCCAAATTTGGTGATTGTTTATTTGAGCTTACAAATCTTATGAGTGCCAAAGGAGATGTTGGAATCATTAGCAATATCATTTCCGAAGTCATTAGAATTCATAGAGATGAACATTGTTATGGTCATACTTCTAAAGAATCACTCTCTCTAGGAATTGATCCACCACATGGCGATGTTGAACATGGATACTATGATGAGGATGATGATAGTGACTATGATCTTGATGATGCAATGAGACACTTTGGTCTTATGGCTAATCTTCGTGGCTACATGGCCGGAGGAAAGGAATGGGTCCTTGATAGCGGATGTACCGATCATATGACTGGAGACAAAGATATGTTTCATGAGCTTGCTGAAAACGACGGCCCTCGAAAGTATGTCACTTTTGGTGATAACTCAAAGGGTAAGGTGGCCATCTCACATGATAGCTCCATACAAAATGTTATGCTCGTTGAATCTCTTGGCTACAATTTACTTTCCGTATCTAGACTTGCTAACTTTGGTTTCAATGTCTTATTTACTGAAGTAAATTGCCAAGTGTTTCGTAGAGATAATAATAAAATGGTCTTTATCAGTACATGTAGAGGTGATCTTTACATTGTTGATTTCACTAAAAAGGCTCAACCTAGAACTTGCCTAATTGCTAAATCCTCGAAAGATTGGTTGTGGCATAGGAGGTTAGGTCATGTGGGCATGCGAAATCTTGATAAGCTTATTAAAGGTGATCATATCCTTGGAGTAAAAGATGTTATATTTGACAAGGATAGACTTTATAGTGCTTGTCAAGCAGGAAAACAAGTTGGAGGAAGCCACCCCACGAAGAACATTATGACCACGAGAAGACCGCTTGAGCTACTTCATATGGATCTTTTTGGCCCCAGTGCATATAAGAGTCTCGGTGGTAACTCATTTGGTCTAGTTATAGTTGATGATTTTTTAAGATTTACGTGGCTATTCTTTCTTGATGATAAATCGCAGGTCCAAAAGATCTTCAAGAACTTTGCTAGGAAGGCCCAAAATCAATTTGAAGTGAAGATCAAGAAGGTTCGCAATGACAATGGAACGGAGTTTAAGAACGCAGATGTGGATACCTTTCTTGACGAAGAAGGGATCTCACACGAGTTCTTGGCTACGTACACGCCTCAAAAAATGGAGTTGTTGAGAGGAAGAACTAAACTATTATTGAGATGGCGATAACGATGCTTGATGAGTACAAGACTCTAAAGCACTTTTGGGCGGAAGCCATTGAGACAGCTTGTCACACAACAAATCGCTTGGATCTTCACAAGCTACTCGGCAAGACGGCATACGAGCTCCTCACCGGTAACAAACCCCAAGTTGGACACTTTCGAGTATTTGGCTCAAAGTGTTACATTCTTGACAAGCATCATCTTTCTAAATTTGCTCCTAAATCTCATGAAGGATTCCTACTTGGTTATGGCTCAAACTCTCACACTTACCGTGTCTACAACAATTTCACCCGAAAGGTTGAAGAGACGATAGATGTGAAGTTTGATGAATCTGTAGGAGATAAAGATCCTTCGGAAGCAATCCAAGACCTGTCTATTGGCAAGATCCGTCCAACGGAGATGAAGGAGAGTACCTCGTCTGTCCAAGTGGAAGCTTCTACCTCACGACAAGGTGAACCAAGAGTCTACATGGAAGCATCCATGAGTGGGACACACCGAGATGAAGAAAACAAGGAAGTACACCAAGATGAAACTCATCAACCTCCTTCTCCACCACGACAAGGGAACAACGACGCCAATAGTGAAGAAGGACAAGATGATGAAGAAGATGTTCCACCCCAAGCAAAACAAAAGCTCTCACGAGTTTGAGCAAGAGTCGCTAGAGACCATCCCGTCGAGCAAATCTACCAAACCGGGAGAATCACTCGCTCTAAATCTAGTTTGGCTAATTTTTGTGAACATTATTCATTCATCTATAGTACTGAACCTATGAAGGTTGAAGAAGCATTGGAAGATCCGGATTGGATAAACGCCATGCATGAAGAGCTACACAACTTTGAGAGAAATCAAGTGTGGACATTGGTCGAGAAGCCCGACAACAACCACAACATCATTGGTACCAAATGGGTGTTTCACAACAAGCAAGACGAAGATGGTCAAGTCGTCCGCAACAAAGCTCATCTCGTCGCCCAAGGCTACACTCAAGTCGAAGGTATGGACTAGGTGAGACATATGCCCCCGTTGCTAGACTTGAGTCCATCTGCATCTTGCTTGCCTATGCTAATCACCATGATATCACTTTATACCAAATGGACATTAAAAGTGCTTTTCTAAATGGTGAAATTGAGGAGGAAGTTTATGTTAAACAACCTCCCAGCTTCGTCAATCCTAAGAAACCCAATCATGTTTACAAACTTCACAAAGCACTTTATGGTCTTAAACAAGCTCCTGGAGCGTGGTACAAATGCTTGACCAAGTTCCTTATTGAAAAAGGCTCTGAGATTGGAAAGATAGATTCTACTCTTTTTACTAAAAGGGTTAACGGTGAATTGTTTGTGTGCCAAATCTATGTTGATGATATCATATTTGGTTCGACTAGGCCTCATTTTAGTGAGAAGTTTGGAAAGCTAATGTCGGAGAAGTTTGAGATGTCTATGATGAGTGAACTCAAGTTCTTTCTTGGTTTGCAAATCAAGCAAACTAAGGAAGGCACCTTTGTCTCTCAAACAAAGTACACCAAGGACTTATTCAAGAAGTTCAACATGCAATAAAGCAAAGGTATGAAAACTCCCATGCCAACTAGTGGACATCTTGATTTGACCAAGGACGGCAAATCGGTTAACCAAAAGTTTTACCGATCTATGATTGGTTCATTGTTATGTCTATGTGCCTCCCGTCCCGATATTATGCTAAGTGTGTGCATGTGTGCATGATATCAAGCACCCCCAAAGAATGTCATATTAAGGCTGTGAAAAGGATAGTGCGATACTTGATACATACACCAAATTTTGGCATTTGGTATCCTAAGAGGTCCTCTTTTGATCTTGTTGGCTATTCCGACTCGGCCTATGCCGGAGACAAGGTTGATAGAAAGTCCACTTCGGGTACTTGTCAATTTCTTGGTAGATCTCTTGTATCTTGGTCCTCCAAGAAACAAAACTCGGTATCCTTATCCACTGCCGAAGCGGAATACATTAACGTCGGTTCATGTTGTGCTCAATTACTTTGGATGACCCAAACTCTTAAAGATTATGGGATCAATGTGAAACATGTTCCATTGCTTTGTGACAATGAGAGTTCTATTAAGATCTCTCACAATCCCGTGCAACATTCTCGAACTAAGCATATTGAAGTTCGTCATCATTTCATTCGAGATCATGTTGCTAAAGGGGACATTGATCTTAAACATGTTCATACCGATAAGCAATTGGCGGATATATTAACCAAACCGCTTGATGAAAAAGTCTTTTGCCATTTGAGAGGTGAATTGAACATCATTGATGCTTCAAACTTGGAGTAGGGACTCCATTTGGATACATGCAAGGCATGAATCTATGACTAATCCTTGATATCTCTCTGATGATGATCATATGTCTTGGATATATTTGCACCCTTGCATGCTATCTAACCCTTGTAGGTACTTGGATGAATCTAAACCTATGAGATTGCAACTCACTCACATCTTGAGCAATCTCTACATCACCAAGTCTCTACTCAATGGTGGTTGAAAACAAGGAAGCATGAAACACTTCAACATATCCTTTGACAAATTCTATGTATCAAATTTCATTTGGTATCAAATTTCATGATTGTCATTTTGGATACACAAGTGCTCTTCCTTGGAAAACTAACCCATGTAGGTAGATGAACTCAACTCCAAGTGGTGCTCCCAACCATTCTTGCGCTACATCAACCTTGAGCTACCCACGCAAGTTCAACTACATGATCAAGATCAACATCACCACCAAAGGTATGTCATTCCATCTTAGAGAAGCTTTACCTCAAGTCTTAGGTCAAAGCAACTCAACAATATGTGAATACATCAAATGCTTAAACGAAAAATGGTAACCCCATTTTAAGCTTAAACGATGAGTATGACTTATGATCAAGTGTTCTCACTTGACTCCTCAGTTAATATACTCTAACATAGGTGACTTCGTCACCGCCCAATTCTAGATGAAGGTCTCTAGTGTTTCCTTGAGTTTTTGCATACTTCATCTAGATTTTCTTTTCTCTGATTTAGTTTTGCATTTCCCTGCATCCAATTCATTGCAAATCCTTTATTTAATTCCTTGAAAATCTTTGTGAGATCTTTTTGCCTAGTGAGCTGAGGTGACAAGTGTTCTATCTTTGTTGAACTCGGTCATACCGATCTGTTGCTTTCAGTCACACCGAACCAATTCGGTGCCACCGAAGACTACAACTCGGTATCACCGATTTCACTGCACAGAAGACAATTTGCCATATGTTTTTGTATTTTTATTCCAGCTCCACTCGATGATTCTTGTCCTCTACCAGCATCACAATCTATATGATGCTTTGTTCTGTGACTCAAGGACCAAACCTATTTTGACTCACACTCCAGAAGATCCCTTCTTGGAAATTGATGTCAAAGGGGGAGAGAGATCACATCAAAGCTTATTCTCTTCAAAGGGAGAAATAAAAAGGGGGAGAAATAAAAAGGGAGAGAGAGAGAGAGAAAGGGAGAGAGAGGTAATCACTTCAAAGGCCCAAGATGCTTGGTGTTCAAGAGGAGAGAAGTCACATGTCTTTAAGAGGGGAAAGACATGTCTATGTTATGGTTATGATCTGTTTTGCTCTGATTTTGTTTCCCTATGTTCTCCCATTATCCAATAGAAGATTCATGGGGAGAAACACTGCTAGGGAAGGAAATCTTTGAATTCATTGCATATCTTTACCTTTTGGGGACATGTCTATATCAAATAGAGTACTCGGTACTCACTCTCTACATGTCATTCCACTCTTGGTACTCTTGTGGTTTCTTTTGCTTTCTCTGGCTTGTAAATGTATATGTGTTATCTGACCTTGTTTACTCAGGTTCATTCCTTCCTAAGCCAACTCAAGACCACAAGGTAAGTATATGCATCACACTCATGTGCATGAGGATTTCTTGCTGATGTACACATTGTTTGCAAGAAGGACTCATGAGCATGTAGGTACATCTCCTATTTTCACATCTCTTGCTCTGATGCATATAGCCAAGATACATGTAACATACTGCTTACTATGTCATGCCTATGCATTCACATGCTCTTATATTCCATATTTACATGATTGCATACATATAGGGAGCCTATGCATGTTACATGTCTTTCCAAAGCTTTACTAGTTATTCTCTCTATCTTTATCTAAAGCTTTGATGTATGTTGTCATCAATTACCAAAAAGGGGGAGATTAAAAGCACAAGTGCTCCCTGGGTGATTTTGGTAATTAATGTCAACATATCTCTTGTTGGACTAATGCTTTCATCTAGTATGTTTCCGATAAGTTTAACAATGGAGTGGCATGGACTAGAGGATGTGGAACCCTTTCGAGATGATAAGGACAAAGGATTGGCTCAAGCTCAAAGCTCAGGACTCTATATTTTCTATTTTAGTGATCCAAGATCATATTGAGTCCATAGGAAAGCAAATACTATTAAGAGGGGATGAGGTGTTGCTTAATGGCTTGCTTGCTCAAAGTGCTTAGTGATATGCTCCACGGCCCTCAACTACTTTCTCAAATCCACATATGTCCCAAACCAAAAGTCAAACTCGGCCCTACCGAAATTTCCTATTTGGCGCCACCGAGTTCTCTTGACATAGCCACTGCCAAAAACCCTAATCAATTCGGTCTCACCGATGGGATCTCGGTCTCACCGAGATGGGCTTGCAAACTCTCTGTTGCCTATTGCATTAATTTCGGTTCCACCGAAATATGAAATCGTTCCCATCGAGTTTGCTTGGCCAACTCTCTATTTAGCTTATTACCAAAATCAGTCCCACCGAGTTTGTGTAATTGGTCCAACCAAGATGAGGCTTTACCCTAACCCTAATGGAATCGGTCCCACTGAGTTGACATGTCGGTCCCACCGAAAACCCTAACGGTCACATTATGAACTAAATTGGTCTGATCGAGTTGTATGATTCGGTCCCACCGAGTTTGATGATTTGTGTGTAACGGTTAGATTTTGTGTGGAGGCTATTTATACCCCTCCACCCACTCTTCATTCATGGAGAGAGCCATCAGAATATGCCTACACTTCCAACATACATTTTCTGAGAGAGAACCACCTACACTTGTGTTGAGATCAAGATATTCCATTCCAACCACATAAATCTTGATCTCTAGCCTTCCTCAAGTTGCTTTCCACTCAAATCATCTTTCTACCAAATCCAATCCTATGAGAGAGAGAGTTGAGTGTTGAGGATACTATCATTTGAAGCACAAGAGCAAGGAGTTCATCATCAACACACCATCTATTACCTTTTGGAGAGTGGTGTCTCCTAGATTGGTTAGGTGTCACTTGGAAGCCTCCGTCAAGATTGTGGAGTTGAACCAAGGAGTTTGTACGGGCAAGGAGATCGCCTACTTCATGAAGATCTACCCTAGTGAGGCAAGTCCTTCGTGGGCGATGGCCATGGTGGGATAGACAAGGTTGCTTCTTCGTGGACCCTGATAACCCACAAGTATAGGGGATTGCAACAGTTTTCGAAGGTAGAGTATTCAACCCAAATTTATTGATTCTACACAAGGGGAGCCAAAGAATATTCTCAAGTATTAGCAGCTGAGTTGTCAATTCAATCACACCTGGAAACTTAATATCTGCAGCAAGGTATTTAGTAGCAAAGTAATATGATAGTAGTGGTAATGGTAGCAAAAGTATCAGTAGCAAAAGTAATATTTTTGTGATTTATAGTGATGATAACAATAGCAACGGAAAAGTAAATAAGCGAAGAACAATATATGGAAAGCTCGTAGGCAATGGATCGGTGATGGAGAATTATGCCGGATGTGGTTCATCATGTAACAGTCATAACATAGGGTGACACAGAACTAGCTCCAATTCATCAATGTAATGTAGGCATATATTCCGAATATAGTCATACATGCTTATGGAAAGGAACTTGCATGTGATCTTTTGTCCTACCCTCCTGTAGCAGCGGGGTCCTAGCGGAAACTAAGGGATATTAAGGCCTCCTTTTAATAGAGTACCGGACCAAATCATTAACACATAGTGAATACATGAACTCCTCAAACTACGGTCATCACTGGGAGTGGTCCCGATTATTGTCACTTCGGGGTTGCCGGATCATAACACATAGTAGGTGACTATAGACTCGCAAGATAGGATCAAGAACTCTCATATATTGATGAAAACATAATAGGTTCAGATCTGAAATCATGGCACTCGGGCCCTAGTGACAAGCATTAAGCATAGCAAAGTCATAGCAACATCAATCTCAGAACATAGTGGATACTAGGGATCAAACCCTAACAAAACTAACTTGATTACATGATAAATATCATCCAACCCATCACCATTCAGCACGCCTACGATGGAATTACTCACGCCTGGAGGATATCCAAAGTTGTAGTTGGGGTCGTACTGAGATGCAGCAGCTATTGCCTCATGAGCTGCCGGTTGGAGACGGGCCGTCTCTGTCCTCCTCTTATACTCTTCCGCCTCCTCCCTGGTTATAAATATCTCCCTTTTGCCTGAGAGTCAAAGAAAGCAGGAGCAGGGAGAGCGACATGATAGGTGCGTCGTCTGTCAAAGATTAGTCGGTACTGGAGGAACTGATCGTTCCTCTCAACAAACTGATGATGAACCATGGCCTCATAATCTAAATAAACAGGAGGCAACTCAATATCATACCCACGTATGGGTATATCAAGAAAATTAGCTAGACGAGTTGCATAAATTCCACCAAAGAAATCTCCATTAAATCTATTATTATGCAACCTACGTGCAACAATGGCTCCCAAATTATAATGTTTATCTCCTAATACAGCACTCCTGAGAACACTGAGGTCAAGGACACACATGTGACATGCTTCATCCTTACCATTTATGCACCTACCTATGAAGAGAGCAAAATAATGTATAGCAGGAAAATGAATGCTCCCTGTGGTAGCTTGTGTTATATCTCTAGATTCCCCCACAGTTATATTAGCAAGAAAATCTCTAAACTCAGATATGCGAGGCTCACTAGTGTTGCCCCATTGTGGAAGTTTGCAAGCAGTATTTCTTCTTGTATGTCCCCAACAATAAGAATATCATATTTCTTATTGACAGTAGGAAGAGGAAATTCAAAACCTCCAATAGTAATAGTTGAAAATTTTCCAATAGAATTGATACTATGGACTTGAGGTTGTTTCCTCAGAAAGTGTACCGTATGCTCATTACCATTAACATGAAAAGTGACATTGCCTTTGGTGCAATCAATAACAGCCCCTGTAGTATTCAAAAAGGGTCTTCCAAGAATAATAGACATACTATCGTCCTCGGGAATATCAAGAATAACAAAGTCCATTAAAATAGTAACGTTTGCAACCACAACAGGCACATCCTCACAAACACTGACAGGTATAGCAGTTGATTTATCAACCATTTGCAAAGATATTTCAGTAGGTGTCAACTTATTCAAATCAAGTCTACGATATAAAGAGAGAGGCATAACACTAACACCGTCTCCAAGATCACATAAAGCAGTTTTAACATAGTTTCTTTTAGTGGAGCATGGTATAGTTGGTACTCCAGGACCTCCTAGTTTCTTAGGTATTCCACCCTTAAAATTATAATTAGCAAGCATGGTGGAAATTTCAGCTTCCAGTATCTTTCTTTTATTAGTGACAATATCTTTCATGTACTTAGCATAAGGATTCATTTTAAGCATATCAGTCAAACGCATACGCAAAAAGATAGGTCTAATCATTTCAGCAAAGAGCTCGGAATCCTCATCATCCTTTTTTGGATGGTTTAGGAGGAAAAGGCATGGGTTTCTGAACCCATGGTTCTCTTTCTTTATCGTGCTTCCTAGCAACAAAGTCTCTCTTATCATACTGTTGATTCTTTGATTGTGGGTGATACGTCTCCAACATATCTATAATTTTTGATTGCTCCATGCTATATTATCTACTGTTTTGGACTATATTGGGCTTTATTTTCCACTTTTATATTATTTTTGGGACAACCTATTAACCGGAGGCCCAGCCCAGATTTGTTGTTTTATGCCTATTTCAGTGTTTCGAAGAAAAGGAATATCAAACGGAGTCGAAACGGGACGAAATCAACTGGAGAAGTTATTTTTGGAAGGAAAGCCATCGGATAGACTTGGACTCTACGTCAGAAGATGCGGGAGCTGGCCACGAGGGTGGGGGCGCGCCCCCCTGCCTCGTGGGGCCCCCGAAGCTCCACCGACGTACCCCTTGCACCCATATATACCTACGTATCATAAAACTTCCAGAATGGAGAATAGATCGGGAGTTCCGCCGCCAGAAGCCTCCGTAGCCACCGAAAAAAATCTAGACCCGTTCCCGCACCCTGCCGGAGGGGGCAATCCTTCCCCGGTGGCCATCTTCATCATCCCGGTGCTCTCCATGACGAGGAGGGAGTAGTTCTCCCTCGGGGCTGAGGGTATGTATCAGTAGCTATGTGTTTGATCTCTCTCTCTCTCTCGTGTTCTAGATATGGCACGATCCTGATGTATTGCGAGCTTTGCTATTATAGTTGGATCTTATGTTTCTCCTCCCCCTCTTCTCTCTTGTAATGAATTGAGTTTCCCCTTTGAAGTTATCTTATCGGATTGAGTCTTTAAAGATTTGAGAACACTTGATGTATGTCTTGCCGTGGATATCTGTGGTGACAACGGGATATCACGTGATTCACTTGATGTATGTTTTGGTGATCAACTTGCGGGTTCCACCCATGAACCTATGCATAGGGGTTGGCACACGTTTTCGTCGTGATTCTCCGGTAGAAACTTTTGGGCACTCTTTGAGGTGCTATGTGTTGGTTGAATAGATGAATCTGAGATTGTGTGATGCATATCGTATAATCATACCCACGGATACTTATGGTGACATTGGAGTATCTAGGTGACATTAGGATTTTGGTTGATTTGTGTCTTAAGGTGTTATTCTAGTACGAACTCTAGGGCTGTTTGTGACACTTATAGGAATAGCCCAACGGATTGATTGGAAAGAATAACTTTGAGGTGGTTTCGTGCCCTACCATAATCTCTTCGTTCGTTCTCCGCTATTAGTGACTTTGGAGTGACTCTTTGTTGCATGTTGAGGGATAGTTATGTGATCCAATTATGTTATCATTGTTGAGGGAACTTACACTAGCGAAAGTATGAACCCTAGGCCTTATTTCCACGCATTGCAATACCGTTTACGCTCACTTTTATCATTAGTTACCTTGCTGTTTTTATAATTTCAGATTACAAATACCTTTATCTACTATCCATATACCACTTGTATCACCATCTCTTCGCTGAACTAGTGCACCTATACAATTTACCATTGTATTGGGTGTGTTGGGGACACAAGAGACTCTTTGTTATTTGGTTGCAGGGTTGCTTGAGAGAGACCATCTTCATCCTACGCCTCCTACGGATTGATAAACCTTAGGTCATCCACTTGAGGGAAATTTGCTACTGTCCTACAAACCTCTGCACTTGGAGGCCCAACAACATCTACAAGAAGAAGGTTGTCTAGTAGACATCAAGCTCTTTTCTGGCACCGTTACCGGGGACGTGAGTGCTTGAAGGTATATCTTTAGATCTTGCAATCGAGTCTTTTAGTTTCTTGTTTTATCACTAGTTTAGTTTATAAAAGAAAACTTCAAAAATATGGAATTGAGTTTGTCTCATACGCTTCACCTTTTTAATATCTTTCGTGAGTATGATGGAAAGGATAATTGTGCTCATGTGCTAGAACAAGAAATCTATAAAATGGTTGGCACTAAATATTTGAATGATGAGCATGATTGCAATGTTGTTAGTATGAATTCCTTGAATATCCATGATGCTAATGATATGCAAAGCCACAAGCTTGGGGAAGCTATGTTTGATGAATATGATATTTTTTGCCCCCAATTTTTGATGAGCAAATTTATTATGATGAAATCATGCCTCCTATTTATGATGATTATGTTGATGAAAGTGGTTTTGGAGAGGCCATGACTTTATTTTGTGATGAATCCACTATTTCGGAAGAAGTTCCAATTGATTATGAGAACAAAGTTGCTATCTATGATGATTATTGTGATGAATTGTATGCTATAAAGAATAATGATATCCATGAAACTTGTCATCATGATTTTAGTTTTCAATTGGATTATGCCTCACATGATAGTTATTTCGTTGAGTTTGCTCCCACTACTTTTCATCAGAAGAAATTTGCTTATGTGGAGAGTAATAAAAATTCTATGCTTGTAGATCATGAAAAGAATGCTTTATGTGATATTTATATTGTTAAATTCATTCATGATGCTACTGAAAATTATTATGAGGGAGGAATATATGCTTGTAGGAATTGCAATAATATCAAGTTTCCTCTCTATATGCTTAAAGTTTTGAAGTTATACTTGGTTTAACTTCCTATGCAAGTTGATTCTTGTTCCCACAAGTTGTTTTCTCAAAAAATCCCTATGCATAGGAAGTTGGTTAGACTTAAATGTGCTAGTCATATTCTTCACGATGCTCTCTTTATGTTTCAATTCTTATCCTTTATGTGAGCATCATTGAAATCATCATGCCTAGCTAGGGGCGTTAAACGATAGCGCTTGTTGGGAGGCAACCCAATTTTATTTTTATTCCTTGATTTTTGCTCCTGTTTAGTAATAAATAATTCATATAGACTCTTTTTAGATGTGGTTTTAGTTTTTTAATTAGTGTTTGTGCCAAGTAGAACCTTTGGGAAGACTTGGGAGAAGTCTTGTTGATCATGCTGTAAAAAACAGAAACTTTAGCGCTCACGAGAATTGCTTCCATTTTTATTTGGAGAGTGATATTTAGTTAATTATTTTTTCAGATGATTAATAGATAAATTCCTCATGTCCAGCAATTTATTTGAGAATTTTATTAGTTCCAGAAGTATACGTTTGATCCAGATTACTACAGACTGTTCTGTTTTTGACAGATTCTGTTTTTCATGTGTTGTTTACTTATTTTGATGAATCTATGGCTAGTAAAATAGTTTATAAACCATAGAGAAGTTGGAATACAGTAGGTTTAACACCAATATAAATAAATAATGAGTTCATTACAGTAACTTGAAGTGGTGATTTATGTTCTTATACTAACGGAGCTTACGAGTTTTCTGTTAAGTTTTGTGTTGTGAAGTTTTCAAATTTTGGGTAAAGATTCGATGGACTATGGAATAAGGATTGGCAAGAGCCTAAGATTGGGGATTCCCAAGGCACCCCAAGGTAATATTCAAGGACAACCAAGAGCCTAAGCTTGGTGATGCCCCGGAAGGCATCCCCTCCTTCGTCTTCATTCATCGGCAACTTTACTTGGAGCTATATTTTTATTCGCCACATGATATGTGTTTTGCTTGGAGCATCAATTTATTTTGTTAGAATTTGCTTGCTGTTATTTACAACAATGTTTTTAATCTTTTATTTCAATAAAAGTGGCATTGATAGCCCTTACTATGCCTATGTTACAAGTCCACATGTTGCTGTTTGAAAACAGAAAGTTTACCGCTGTTGCAATAATTCCCTAGAAAATTCAGAATGTGATAAAATGTTGAAACCTTTTGCATATTAAGATATGATAAATTTACTACAGTGGGAATTTTCTTTCATAATTTTCAGATCTAGGGAAGTATGGATGTTGCAGCATTCTTTACAGACTATCCTGTTTAGGCAGATTGCTGTTATGTTTGCATTGTTTGCATATGTTTGCTTCTTTAATGACTCTATTTGAGGATAGGACTATTAAATATGCAGATGCATTTAGTGTGAAATGTTGAATAATAATTTTAGTGATTTGCTACAGTAGAGTATGATAAGGTTTTTGCAATGGTTTATACTAACTTATCTCACGAGTCCTTGTTGAGTTTTGTGTGGATGAAACTTTTGAGATTTTGGGGGGCGTGATATGAGAGGAATTAAGGAGACACAAAAGCTAAATCTTGGGGATTCCCAAGGCACCCCAAGATAATATTTCAAGAAGTATCAAGCATCTAAGCTTGGGGATGCCCCGGTTGGCATCCCACCTTTCTTCTTCAACAACTATCGGTTAGTTTCGGTTGATCCTAAGTTTTTGCTTCTTCACATGATGTTTGCCATTCTTAGAATGTCATTTTATTTTGTTTTGCTTGCTGTTTGAATAGAATACCAAGATATGAAATTATTAAATGTTATAGAGCCTTCACATAGTTGCATAATTATTTGACTACTCATTGATCCTCACTTATATCTTTCGGAGTAGTTTGTCATTTGCTCTAGTGCTTCACTTATATCTTTTAGAGCATGGTGGTAGTTTTATTTTGAAGAAATAGATGAACTCTGATGCTTCACTTAGATTATTTTGAGAGTCTTAAATAGCATGGTAATTTGCTTTAAATCCTAATATGCTAGGCATCCAAGATGGATATAATAAAACTTTCTTATGAGTGTATTGAATACTAAGAGAAGTTTGATGCTTGATGATTGTTTTGAGATATGGGGGTAATAATATCAAAGTCATGCTAGTTGAGTAGTTGTGAAATTGAGAAATGCTTGTGTTGAAGTTTGCAAGTCCCGTAGCATGCGTGTATGGTAAACATTGTGTAACAAATTTGAAACATGAGGTGTTATTTGATTGTCCTCCTTATGAGTGGCGGTCGGGGACGAGCGATGGTCTTTTCCTACCAATCTACCCCCCTAGGAGCATGCGCGTAGTGCCGAGGTTTTTGATGACTTGTAGATTTTTGCAATAAGTATGTGAGTTCTTTGTGACTAATGTTGAGTCCATGGATTATACACACTCTCACCCTTCCATCCTTGCTAGCCTCTTCGGTACCATGCATTGCCCTTTCTCACATCGAGAGTTGGCGCAAACTTCGCCGGTGCATCCAAACCCCATGATATGATACGCTCTTTCACACATAAACCTCCTTATATCTTCCTCAAAACAGCCACCATACCTACCTATTATGGCATTTCCATAGCCATTCTGAGATATATTGCCATGCAACTTTCCACCATCCAGTTTATCATGACACATTCATCATTGTCATATTGCTAGCATGATCATGTAGTTGACATAGTATTTGTGGCAAAGACACCATTCATAATTCTTTCATACTTGTCACTCTTGATTCATTGCATATCCCGGTACACCGCCGGAGGCATCCATATAGAGTCATACTTTGTTCTAATATCGAGTTGTAATCATTGAGTTGTAAATAAATAGAAGTGTGATGATCATCATTCAATAGAGCATTGTCCCAAAAAAAGAGAAAGACCAAAGAAAAAAAAAGGCCCCAAAAAAAGAGAGAAATGCCAAAGAAAAAAAGAAGGCCCAAAAAAAATATAAAATATATATATATAAAAAGAAAATAAAAAGGGGCAATGCTACTATCCTTTTACCACACTTGTGCTTCAAAGTAGCACCATAATCTTCATGATAGAGAGTCTCTTGTTTTGTCACTTTCATATACTAGTGGGAACTTTTCATTATAGAACTTGGCTTGTATATTCCAACAATGGGCCTCCTCAAGTGCCCTAGGTCTTCGTGAGCAAGCAAGTTGGATGCACACCCACTTAGCTTCTTTTGTTGAGCTTTCATACATTTATAGCTCTAGTGCATCCGTTGCATGGCAATCCCTACTCCTTGCATTAACATCAATCGATGGGCATCTCCATAGCCCATCGATTAGCCTCGTTGATGTGAGACTTTCTCCTTTTTGTCTTCTCCACATAACCCTGCTACCTCTTGAGCTTGCGTTGGATTTCCCCGAAGAGGAAGGGATGATGCAACAGAGTAGCATAAGTATTTCCCTCAGTTTTTGAGAACCAAGGTATCAATCCAGTAGGAGGCCACGCTCAAGTCCCTCATACCTGCACAAAACGATAGCTACTCGCAACCAACACGATTAGGGGTTGTCAATCCCTTCACTGTCACTTACGAGAGTGAGATCTGATAGATATAATATTTTTGGTATTTTTGGTATAGAGGCAAAGTAAAAAGTAAAAGGCAAAGTAAAAAAGCAAAGCAAGATTAAAGTGATGGAGATTAATATGATGAGAATAGACCCGGGGGCCATAGGTTCCACTAGTGGCTTCTCTCAAGAGCATAAGTATTCTAGGGTGGGTGAACAAATTACTGTTGAGAAATTGACAGAATTGAGCATAGTTATGAGAATATCTAGGCATGATCATGTATATAGGCATCACGTCCGTGACAAGTAGACCGAAACGACTCTGCATCTACTACTATTACTCCACTCAACGACCGCTATCCAGCATGCATCTAGAGTATTAAGTTAAAAACAGAGTAACGCCTTAAGCAAGATGACATGATGTAGAGAGATAAATTCATGCAATATGAAATAAACCCCATCTTGTTATCCTCAATGGCAACGATACAATATGTGCCTTGCTGCCCCTTCTGCCACTGGGAAAGGACACCACAAGATTGAACCCAAAGCTAAGCACTTCTCCCATGGCAAGAACTACCAATCTAGTTGGCCAAACCAAACGGATAATTCAAAGAGACTTGCAAAGATAACCAATCATACATAAAAGAATTCAGAGAAGATTCAAATATTATTCATAGATAGACTTGATCATAAACCCACAATTCATCGGTCTCAACAAACACACCGCAAAAAGAAGATTACATCGAATAGATCTCCACAAGAGAGGGGAGAACTTTGTATTGAGATCCAAAAAGAGAGAAGAAGCCATCTAGCTACTAACTATGGAGCCCGAAGGTCTGAGGTAAACTACTCACACTTCATCGGAGAGGCTATGATGATGTAGGAGCCCTCCGTGATGATGGCCCTCTCCGGCGGAGCTCCGGAACAGGCCCCAAGATGGGATCTCGTGGATACAGAAAGTTGCGGCGGTGGAATTAGGTTTTTGGCTCCTGTTCTGATCGTTTGGGGGTACATAGGTATATATATAGGAGGAAGGAGTACGTCGGTGGAGCACCGAGGGGCCCACGAGGCAGGGGGCGCGCCCTAGGGGGGTGCCCCCCACCCTCGTGACCGCCTCTCTGATGCCTTGGCGTAGGGTCCAAGTCTCCTGGATCACGTTCGGTGAGAAAATCATGTTCCCGAAGGTTTTATTCCGTTTGGACTCCGTTTGATATTCCGTTTCTTCGAAACACCAAAATAGGAAAAAAAAACACCAATTCTGGGCTGGCCCTCCGGTTAATAGGTTAGTCCCAAAAATAATATAAAAGTGGAAAATAAATCCCAATATAGTCCAAAACAGTAGATAATGTAGCATGGAGCAATCAAAAATTATAGATATGTTGGAGACGTATCAGACATCCCCAAGCTTAATTCCTGCTCGTCCTCGAGTAGGTAAATGATAAAAAGAGAATTTTTGATGCGGTGTGCTACTTGGCATAATTTCAATGTAAATCTTCTTAATTGTGATATGAATATTCAGATTCGAAAGATTCAAGACAAAAGTTTATATTGACATAAAAATAATAATACTTCAAGCATACTAACAAAGCAATTATGTCTTCTCAAAATAACATGGCCAAAGAAAGTTATCCCTACAAAATCATATAGTCTGGCTATGCTCTATCTTCACCACACAAAGTATTTAAATCATGCACAACCCCGATGACAAGCCAAGCAATTGTTTCATACTCTAACTTTTTCAAAACTTTTTCAATCTTCACGCAATACATGAGCGTGAGCCATGGATATAGCACTATAGGTGGAATAGAATGGTGGTTGTGGAGAAGACAAAAAGGAGAAGATAGTCTCACATCAACCAGGCGTGTCAACGGGCTATGGAGATGCCCATCAATAGATATCAATGTGAGTGAGTAGGGATTGCCATGCAACGAATGCACTAGAGCTATAAGTATATGAAAGCTCAAAAAGAAACTAAGTGGGTGTGCATCCAACTTGCTTGCTCATGAAGACCTAGGGCAATTTTAGGAAGCCCATCATTGGAATATACAAGCCAAGTTCTATAATGAAAGATTCCCACTAGTAGATGAAAGTGATAACGTGAGAGACTCTCTACTATGAAGATCATGGTGCTAATTTGAAGCACAAGTGTGGTAAAAGGATAGTAACATTGTCCTTCTCTCTTTTTCTCTAATTTTTTTTATTTGGGCCTTTTCTCCCTTTTTTATGGCCTCTTTTGTTTTGGGCTTCCTTGGCCTCTTTTTTTCGTCCGGAGTCTCATCCCAACTTGTGGGGGAATCATAGTCTCCATCATTCTTTCCTCACTAGGACAATGCTCTAATAATGATGATCATCACACTTTTATTTTTCTTACAACTCAACAATTACAACTCGATACTTAGAACAAAATATGACTCTATATGAATGCCTTTGGCGGTGTACCGGGATATGCAATATGACAATGATGAATGTGTCATGATAAACGGAACGGTGGAAAGTTGCATGGCAATATATCTTGGAATGGCTATGGAAATGCCATAATAGGTAGGTATGGTGGCTGTTTTGAGGAAGGTATATGGTGGGTGTATGATACCGGTGAAAGGTGCGCGGTATTAGAGAGGCTAGCAAAGGTGGAAGGGTGAAAGTGCGCATAATCCATGGACTCAACATTAGTCATAAAGAACTCATATACTTATTGCAAAAATCTAGAAGTTATCAAAGCAAAGTATTACGCGCATGCTCCTAGGGGATTGGTAGGAAAATACCATCGCTCGTCCCCGACCGCCACTCATAAGGAAGACAATCAATAAATAAATCATGCTCCGACTTCATCACATAACGGTTCACCATACGTGCATGCTACGGGAATCACAAACTTTAACACAAGTATTCTTTAAATTCACAACTACTCAACTAGCATGACTTTAATATTATCACCTCTATATCTCAAAACAATTATCATGCTTCAATCTTTTCTTAGTATTCAACACACTCAAAAGAAAGTTTCACAAATCTTGAATACCAAGCATATTATTATTAAGCAAATTACCATGCTATTAAGAGACTCTCAAAATAATTTAAGTGAAGCATGAGAGATCAATAGTTTCTTTAAAACAAATACACCACCGTTCTCTAAAAGATCTAAGTGAAGCACATAGAGCAAAACTATAATGCTCAAAAGATATAAGTGAAGCACATAGAGCAAAACTACATAGCTCAAAAGATATAAGTGAAGCACATAGAGTATTCTATCAAATTTTAATTCATGTATGGCTCTCTCAAAAGGTGTGTACAGCAAGGATGATTGTGGCATACTAAAACACAAAGACAAAAATAATACAAGCCTCTCCAAGCAAAACACATATCTTGTTGGTGAATAAAAATATAGCTCCAAGTAAATTACCGATGGAAGTGGACGAAAGAGGGGATGCCTTCCGGGGCATCCCCAAGCTTTGACTTTTTGGTGTCCTTGGATTATCTTGGGGGTGCCATGGGCATACCCAAGCTTAGGCTCTTGCCACTCCTTGTTCCATAATCCATCAAAAGAATTCACCCAAAACTTGAAAACTTCACAACACAAAACTTAAAGTAGAAAACTCGTGAGCTCCGTTAGCGAAAGAAAACAAAAGACCACTTCAAGGTACTGTAATGAACTCATTATTTATTTATATTGGTGTTAAACCTACTGTATTCCAACTTCTCTATGGATTATAAACTATTTTACTAACCATAGATTCATCAAAATAAGCAAACAACACACGAAAAACAGAATCTGTCAAAAACAGAACAGTCTGTAGTAATCTGTAGCTAGCGCAAGATCTGGAACCCCAAAAATTCTAAAATAAATTGATGAACGTGAGGAATTTATCTATTAATAATCTTCAAAAAGAATTAACTAAATATCACTCTTAAAATAAAAATGACAGCAGTTATCGTGAGCGCTAAAGTTTCTGTTTTTTACAGCAAGTTCAACAAGACTTTCCCCAAGTCTTCCCAACGGTTCTACTTGGCACAAACACTAATTAAACACAAAAAACACAACCAAAACAGAGTCTAAATAATTTATTTATTACTAATCAGGAGCAAAAAGCAAGGAATAAAAATAAAATTGGGTTGCCTCCCAACAAGCGCTATCGTTTAACGCCCCTAGCTAGGCATAAAAGCGAGGATAGATCTAGGTATTGCCATCTATCGTAGGCAATTCTTCAATGAGGCATCTATTTTCCTTGGGAATTTCTTTCTTTATAGTGATTATCAAACTTTTAGGCACAAGATCAAAAAATTCATTTGTAGCAATTGGTTCCTTAATGATAGCGAAAAGATTGGGATGAATACTTATAGATTTAAGATCCGCAGTTTCCTTACTAGATGATTCACCCTTATTTTTAGGAACATACATAAGCTTGGCAATCTTAGTAGGAGGACTTGGAGTATTTTTTACGGAAGAAAAAGCAGTTCCCAAATTTGTAATGATACCCTCAAGTTTATCAATTCTAGTAGAATCTAAGTTTATCTTCTCATTAACTATGGGTTCCTTTTCCTTAATATTTTTCAAAGTCATTCCTACCTTAGATCCATGTTGAGTAATTTGATTGTGGATCTTTTTATCTAGATTTTCAATTAATTCAATAGTAGCAATTTTATTTTCAATAATTTCAAGTATTTGCATAACATGCTCCAAAGTTAACATGGTTCCATTAACCAAAAGAGGTGGTGAGCCAAATAAATTTAACATAGCATTATAAGAATCAAAAGTATGGCTACCCAAGAAGTTCCCTCCGGTAATGGTATCGAGGATATATCTATACCAAGGATTAACACCTACATAAAAATTGCGGAGAAGAACTAAGGTAGATTGCTTCCTGGTAGATCTATTTGGAGCATTGCAAATTCTATACCAAGCATCTTTTAGATTTTCTCCCTCCCTTTGTTTAAAATTTAGAACTTCACTCTCGGGAGACAACGGAGAATATATGAGACTAGCCATGACGACAAGCAAACAAACTAGCACACAAGCAAACAAAAAGGCAAGCGGAAAGGAGAGGGAGGATAGAGAGAGGGCGAATAAAACGGCAAGGGTGAAGTGGGGGAGAGGAAAACGAGAGGCAAATGGCAAATAATGTAATGCGAGAGATAGGGATTGTGATGGGTACTTGGTATGTTGACTTTTTGCATAGACTCCCCGGCAACGGCGCCAGAAATCCTTCTTGCTACCTCTTGAGCTTGCGTTGGATTTCCCCGAAGAGGAAGGGATGATGCAGCAAAGTAGCGTAAGTATTTCCCTCAGTTTTTGAGAACCAAGGTATCAATCCAGTAGGAGGCCACGCTCAAGTCCCTCGTACCTGCACAAAACGATAGCTACTCGCAACCAACACGATTAGGGGTTGTCAATCCCTTCACAGTCACTTACGAGAGTGAGATCTGATACATATAATATTTTTGGTATTTTTGGTATAGAGATGCAAAGTAAAAAGTAAAAGGCAAAGTAAAAAAGCAAAGCAAGATTAAAGTGATGGAGATTAATATGATGAGAATAGACCCGGGGGCCATAGGTTTCACTAGTGGCTTCTCTCAAGAGCATAAGTATTCTAGGGTGGGTGAACAAATTACTGTTGAGCAATTGACAGAATTGAGCATAGTTATGAGAATATCTAGGCATGATCATGTATATAGGCATCACGTCCGTGACAAGTAGACCGAAACGATTCTGCATCTACTACTATTACTCCACTCATCGACCGCTATCCAGCATGCATCTAGAGTATTAAGTTAAAAACAGAGTAACGCCTTAAGCAAGATGACATGATGTAGAGAGATAAATTTATGCAATATGAAATAAACCCCATCTTGTTATCCTCGATGGCAACGATACAATACGTGCCTTGCTGCCCCTTCTGTCACTGGGAAAGGACACCGCAAGATCGAACCCAAAGCTAAGCACTTCTCCCATGGCAAGAACTACCAATCTAGTTGGCCAAACCAAACGGATAATTCGAAGAGACTTGCAAAGATAACCAATCATACATAAAAGAATTCAGAGAAGATTCAAATATTATTCATAGATAGACTTGATCATAAACCCACAATTCATCGGTCTCAACAAACACACCGCAAAAAGAAGATTACATCGAATAGATCTCCACAAGAGAGGGGAGAACTTTGTATTGAGATCCAAAAAGAGAGAAGAAGCCATCTAGCTACTAACTATGGACCCGAAGGTCTGAGATAAACTACTCACACTTCATCGGAGAGGCTATGAAGATGTAGAAGCCCTCCGTGATGACGGCCCTCTCCGGCGGAGCTCCGGAACAGGCCCCAAGATGGGATCTCGTGGATACAGAAAGTAGCGGCGGTGGAATTAGGTTTTTGGCTCCTGTTCTGATCGTTTGGGGGTACGTAGGTATATATATAGGAGGAAGGAGTACGTCGGTGGGGCACCGAGGGGCCCACGAGGCAGGGGGCGCGCCCTGGGGGGGGGCGCCCCCCACCCTCGTGACCGCCTCTCTGATGCCTTGGCGTAGGGTCCAAGTCTCCTGGATCACGTTCGGTGAGAAAATCATGTTCCCGAAGGTTTTATTCCGTTTGGACTCCGTTTGATATTCCGTTTCTTCGAAACACCGAAATAGGCAAAAAAAACACCAATTCTGGGCTGGGCCTCCAGTTAATAGGTTAGTCCCAAAAATAATATAAAAGTGGAAAATAAAGCCCAATATAGTCCAAAACAGTAGATAATATAGCATGGAGCAATCAAAAATTATAGATACGTTGGAGACGTATCAAACCCCCATCATTATATTCTATTCCACCCATAGTGCTATATCCATGGCTCACGCTCATGTATTGCGTGAAAGTTTATGAGTTTGAGATTATTAAGGTATGAAACAATTGCTTGGCTTGTCATCGGGGTTGTGCATGATGAGAGCATTCTTGTGTGACGAAAATGGAGCATGACTAAACTATATGATTTTGTAGGGATGAACATTCTTTGGCCATGTTATTTTGAGAAGACATAATTGCTTAGTTAGTATGCTTGAAGTATTATCATTTTTATGTCAATATGAACTTTTGCCTTGAATCTTATGGATCTGAATATTCATACCACAATTAAGAAGAATTACATTGAAATTATGCCAACTAGCATTCCACATCAAAAATTCTTTCTTTTATCATTTACCTACTCGAGGATGAGCAGGAATTAAGCTTGGGGATACTGATACGTCTCCAACGTATCTATAATTTTTGATTGCTCCATGCTATATTATCTACTGTTTTGGACTATATTGGGCTTTATTTCCACTTTTATATTATTTTTGGGACTAACCTATTAACCGGAGGCCCAGCCCAGATTTGTTGTTTTATGCCTATTTCAGTGTTTCAAAGAAAAGGAATATCAAACGGAGTTGAAACGGAACGAAATCAACTGGAGAAGTTATTTTTGGAAGGAAAGCCACCGGATAGACTTGGACTCTACGTCAGAAGATACGGGAGATGGACACGAGGGTGGGGGCGCGCCCACCCCCTTAGGGCGCGCCCCCCTGCCTCGTGGGGCCCCCGAAGCTCCACCAACGTACCCCTTGCACCCATATATACCTATGTATCGTAAAACTTCCAGAACGGAGAATAGATTGGGAGTTCCGCCGCCAGAAGCCTCCGTAGCCACCGAAAACCAATCTAGAACCGTTCCGGCACCCTACCGGAGGGGGCAATCCTTCCCCGGTGGCCATCTTCATCATCCCGGTGCTCTCCATGACGAGGAGGGAGTAGTTCTCCCTCGGGGCTGAGGGTATGTATCAGTAGCTATGTGTTTGATCTCTCCCTCTCGTGTTCTTGATTTGGCACGATCTTGATGTATCGCGAGCTTTGCTATTATAGTTGGATCTTATGTTTCTCCTCCCCCTCTTCTCTCTTGTAATGAATTGAGTTTCCCCTTTGAAGTTATCTTATCGGATTGAGTCTTTAAAGATTTGAGAACACTTGATGTATGTCTTGCCGTGGATATCTGTGGTGACAATGGGATATCACGTGATTCACTTGATGTATGTTTTGGTGATCAACTTGCGGGTTCCGCCCATGAACCTATGCATAGGGGTTGGCACACGTTTTCGTCGTGAGTCTCCGGTAGAAACTTTTGGGCACTCTTTGAGGTGCTATGTGTTGGTTGAATAGATGAATCTGAGATTGTGTGATGCATATCGTATAATCATACCCACGGATACTTGAGGTGACATTGGAGTATCTAGGTGACATTAGGGTTTTGGTTGATTTGTGTCTTAAGGTGTTATTCTAGTACGAACTCTAGGGCTGTTTGTGACACTTATAGGAATAGCCCAACGGATTGATTGGAAAGAATAACTTTGAGGTGGTTTCGTACCCTACCATAATCTCTTTGTTCGTTCTCCGCTATTAGTGACTTTGGAGTGACTCTTTGTTGCATGTTGAGGGATAGTTATGTGATCCAATTATGTTATCATTGTTGAGGGAACTCACACTAGCGAAAGTATGAACCCTAGGCCTTATTTCCACGCATTGCAATACCGTTTGCGCTCACTTTTATCATTAGTTACCTTGCTGTTTTTATAATTTCAGATTAGAAATACCTTTATCTACTATCCATATACCACTTGTATCACCATCTCTTCGCCGAACTAGTGCACCTATACAATTTACCATTGTATTGGGTGTGTTGGGGACACAAGAGACTCTTTGTTATTTGGTTGCAGGGTTGCTTGAGAGAGACCATCTTCATCCTACGCCTCCTACGGATTGATAAACCTTAGGTCATCCACTTGAGGGAAATTTGCTACTATCCTACAAACCTCTGCACTTGGAGGCCCAACAACGTCTACAAGAAGAAGGTTGTGTAGTAGACATCAGTGGGTTATCAAGATCAACAGCAGGTTCAGTTTCTACATCATTATCATTGCTAGGTTGAGCATCCACATGAACATCGTCATTAACATTATCACTAGGTTCATGTTCATTACCAGATTGGGTTTCAGCATCAGAAATAGAAATATCATTGGGATTCTCAGGTGTGTCATCAACAGGTTCACTAGAAGCATGCAAAGTCCTATCATTTTTCTTTTTCTTTCTCTTAGAAGGACTAGGTGCATCAATATTATTTCTCTGAGAATCTTGCTCAATTATCTTAGGATGGCCCTCGGGATACAAAGGTTCCTGAGTCATTTTACCACCTCTAGTCATAACTCTAACAACATTATCATTTTTCTTACTATTTAATTCATTGAGAAAATCATTCTGAGCTTTAAGTACTTGTTCTACTTGAGTGGTAACCATAGAAGCATGTTTACTAATAAGTTTTAGTTCACCTTTAACATTAGCCATATAATCACTCAAGTGTTCAATCATATAAGCATTATATTTCAATTGTCTACCAACATAAGCATTAAAATATTCTTGCTTAACCATAAAGTTATCAAACTCATCTAAGCATTGGCTAGCAAACTTAGTAGGAGGGATTTCAGCTTTATCATATCTATAGAGAGAATTTACCTTTACTACCTGTGTCGGGTTATCAAGACCATTTACTTCTTCAACAGGAGGCAGATTAAGACCATGTATTTCTTCAATAGGAGGTAAATTCTTAACATCTTCAGCTTTAATACCCTTTTCTTTCATAGATTTCTTTGCCTCTTGCATATCTTCAGGACTGAGAAATAGAATACCCTTTTCCTCGGAGTTGGCTTAGGAGTTGGCTCAGGAAGTGTCCAATTATTTTCATTGGTCAACATATTATTCAATAAAATTTCAGCTTCATCTGGTGTTCTTTCCCTGAAAACACAACTAGCACAACTATCCAGGTGGTCTCCGGAAGCATCGGTTAGTCCATTATAAAAGATATCAAGTATTTCATTTTTCTTAAGAGGGTGACCAAGCAAAGCATTAAGTAATTGGAGAAGCCTCCCCCAAGCTTGTGGAGACTCTCTTCTTCAATTTGCACAAAATTATATATTTCCCTTAAAGCATCTTGTTTCTTATGAGCGGGGAATAATTTTAGCAGAGAAGTAATAAATCATATCCTGGGGACTACGCACACAACCAGGATCAAGAGAATTAAACCATATCTTAGCATCACCCTTTAATGAGAACGGAAATATCTTAATGATATAATAGTAGAGAGTTTTCTCATCATTAGTAAACAGGGTGGCTATATCATTTAATTTAGTAAGATGTGCCACAACAGTTTCAGATTCACAACCATAGAAAGTATCAGATTTAACCAAAGTAATTATATCAGGGTCGACAGAGAATTCATAATCCTTATCAGTAACAAAGATAGGTGAAGTAGCATAAGCAGGATCACATTTCATTCTAGCATGCAGAGTTTTTTGTTTAAGCTTAGTTAATAGTTTCTTAAGATCACTTCTATCATTGCAAGCAAGAAAGTCTCTAGCAGTTTCTTCATCCATAACATAACCCTCAGGAACAACAGGCAATTCATATCTAGGGGGAGAATCTTCATCATCACTTTCATCAATATTATCAGTTTCAATAATTCCATTCTCTCTAGCCCTAGCAAGTTGTTCATCAAGAAATTCACCAAGTGGCATAGTAGTATCAAGCATAGAAGTAGTTTCATCATAAGTATCATGCATAGCAGAAGTGGCATCATCAATAACACGTGACATATCAGAATTAATAGCAGAAGCAGGTCTAGGTGTCGCAAGTTTACTAAAAATAGAAGGTGAATCAAGTGCAGAGCTAGATGGCAGTTCCTTACCTCCCCTTGTAGTTGAGGGATAAATCTTGGTTCTTGGATCTTTCAAGTTCTTCATAATGATAAGCAGATATAAATCCCAAGTGACTCAAAGAATAGAGCTATGCTCCCGACAACGGCGCCAGAAAATAGTCTTGATAACCCACAAGTATAGGGGATCGCAACAGCTTTCGAGGGTAGAGTATTCAACCCAAATTTATTGATTCGACACAAAGGGGAGCCAAAGAATATTCTCAAGTATTAGAAGCTGAGTTGTCAATTCAACCACACCTAGAAACTTAATATCTGCAGCAAGGTATTTAGTAGCAAAGTAATATGATAGTAGTGGTAACGGTAGCAAAAGTATCGGTAGCAAAAGTAATTTTTTTGGTGTTTTATAGTGATGATAACAATAGCAACGGAAAAGTAAATAAGCGAAGAACAATATATGGAAAGCTCGTAGGCAATGGATCGGTGATGGAGAATTATGCCGGATGCGGTTCATCATGTAACAGTCATAACATAGGGTGACACAGAACTAGCTCCAATTCATCAATGTAATGTAGGCATGTATTCCGAATATAGTCATACGTGCTTATGGAAAAGAACTTGCATGACATCTTTTGTCCTACCCTCCCGTGGCAGCGGGGTCCTAGCAGAAACTAAGGGATATTAAGGCCTCCTTTTAATAGAGTACCGGACCAAAGCATTAACACATGGTGAATACATGAACTCCTCAAACTACGGTCATCACCGGGAGTGGTCCCGATTATTGTCACTTTGGGGTTGCCGGATCATAACACATTGTAGGTGACTATAGACTCGCAAGATAGGATCAAGAACTCTCATATATTGATGAAAACATAATAGGTTTAGATCTTAAATCATGGCACTCGGGCCCTAGTGACAAGCATTAAGCGTAGCAAAGTCATAGCAACATCAATCTCAGAACATAGTGGATACTAGGGATCAATCCCCTAACAAAACAAACTCGATTACATGATAAATCTCATCCAACCAATCACCATCCAGCAAGCCTACGATGGAACCGCTCACGCATGGTGGTGAGCATCATGAAATTGGTGATGGAGGAAGGTTGATAATGACGATGGCGACGGATTCCCCTCTCCGGAGCCCCGAACGGACTCCAGATCAGCCCTCCCGAGAGAGTTTAGGGCTTGACGGCGGCTCCGTATCATAAAACGCGATGAATCCTTCTCTCTGATTTTTTCTTCCGAAAGTGAATATATGGAGTCAGGGTTGAGGCTGGTGGAGCATTAGGGGGCCCACGAGGCAGGGGGCACGCCTAGGGGGGTAGGGCGCGCCCCCCACCCTTGTGGACAGGTGGAGCCCCTCCCCCCCCCCCGACGTGGATCTTCCTTCCAGTATTTTTTATATATTCCAAAATAATTCTCCGTTGATTTTCAGGTCATTTCGAGAACTTTTATTTCTGCACAAATTTAACACCATGGCAATTCTGCTGAAAACAGCGTTAGTCCGGGTTAGTTCCATTCAAATCATGCAAGTTAGAGTCCAAAACAAGGGCAAAAGTGTTTGGAAAAGTAGATACGACGGAGACGTATCAGACCCTTCATGGGTGGAGCCCTCCGTGGACTCGCGCAACCGTTACCCTTCGTGGGTTGAAGTCTCCATCAACGTGGATGTACGATAGCACCACCTATCGGAACCATGCCAAAAATCCCCGTGTCTTCAATTGCGTTTGCACACTCCAATCCCATCCCTTTATATTCTTGCAACTTGCATGATTTACTTTCCGCTGCTCATATACTCTTGTCATGCTTGCTTGATATGTATTGTGAATGTTTGAACTTGTGCTAAAACTCCACTTCAACTAAAAAAATTTAAAAACTGCAACTTCCTTTGCTAAGAGTCTATTCACCCCCCTCTAGACACCTCTTCTCGATCCTTCCAAGTTCTTTAGTTAGATGCTCAATCTCCTTCTTATCATCATCATTCGTTTTATCTTGATTAGCATGATCAATAGCAATTACATCATAGTTTTCATCACTAGAGTTGTCAACAAGTAAATCATCATCACCTAGAAAATCATCTTCATCACTATTGAAATCAACATACTCGGGGTGTGATACCTTTGGGCCTTTAGGCATGAAGCATTTTCCAATTCCTTCATTTGGTGAGTCAAATATGTCGTAGGAGTTGGTTGACACAAGTGCTAGACCGGCAACACCTTCATCTTGAGTATATTCGGAGTCGAAGTGATAACTTCTCTCGGAGTGATTGTCGGAGTCAGAGCCGGATACCCATTCACCAACATGAGCTTGATGTCTTCGTTTTGTGTAGCTCCTTGATGACTTGTCCTTCCTTTCCGAATCCTTACTTCTCTGTGATGTTCTTCACTCATAACGATCATCTCTACTCCTTCTTTCTCTTGATGGTGATTCTTCTCTTCTACTTCTCCTTTTGGGTGAATCTTCCCTTCGTTTGTAGGGAGCCGTACACTCATTGGAGTAGTGTCCGGGTCTTCCACAATTGTAGCAATTTTGTTCATGACTCAAAGATCTTTTGTCATTGTAGGACCTTGACTTGGAACTTCTTTCCTTGCTTCTACTCTTGTAGAACTTGTTGAAGTTCTTCATCATTAGGCTCAATTCTTCATTGAAGGCTTGTTTCTCACTTGATGATGTAGGAGCATCACATGAGGCCTTGTAAGCACCACTTGACTTGTTGTGAAGCTCTTCCTTATCCTTGAGTGACATCTCATGAGAAACAATTCTTCCAATGACTTCCGTTGGCTTGAGATCTTTGTAGTTGGGCATCATTTGGATCAATGTGCACACGGTATCATATTTTCCATCCAAGGCTCTTAGGATCTTCTTGATGATGAATCTATCGGTCATTTCCTCACTTCCTAAGCCAGCAATCTCATTTGTGATGAGAGCAAGCCTAGAGTACATTTCAGCGACACCTTCACCATCCTTCATTTTGAACTTCTCAAGTTGACTTTGAAGCACATCCAATTTGAATTCCTTGACAGAGTCGGTACCCTCGTGCATATGAATCAAAGTATCCCAAATTTCCTTTGCATTCTCAAGACGGCTGATTTTGTTGAATCCTTCGGGGCACAATCCGTTGAAGAGGATATCACAAGCTTGAGCGTTGTATTGCAGCATCTTCAACTCTTCCATGCTAGCTTCACGGCTCAGTTCTCTCCCATCAAAGAATTCACCTTGCAAGCCAATACACACAATAGCCCAAACGGCAGGGTTATGTCCAAGAATATGCATTTTCATCTTATGCTTCCAACTAGCAAAATTAGTACCATCAAAGTAAGGACCTCTATGGTGGTAATTTCCCTCGCTAGACGCATACTCTCCTAGGTTGTGAAACCAAGGCTATGATCACCAGAAGCTATGGAAATCAAGGCAAATGGAGTCCAAATATCTTATACCACTTGTAGGATCGAAAGTATGTCTGGAGGGGGTGATTAGACTACTTGACCAAATAAAAATCTAGCCTTTTCCCAATTTTAAGTCTTAGCAGAGTTTAGCAACTTAGAACAAATCAAGCAATCAACCTACACATGCAAGTCTAAGAGTATAGCAGTGGAATGTAAAACATTTGTATATGAAGGTAAAGGGATGAGTTTGGAGGGAGCAAGCGCAATGTAGACATGGAGATTTTTGGCGTGGTTCCGATAGGTGGTGCTATCGTACATCCACGTTGATGGAGACTTCAACCCACGAAGGGTAACAGTTGCGCGAGTCCACAGAGGGCTCCATCCACGAAGGGCAACAAAGAAGAAACCTTGTATATCCCACCATGGCCATCGCTCGCGAAGGACTTGCCTCACTAGGGTAGATCTTCACAAAGTAGGTGATCTCCTTGCCCATACAAACTCCTTGGTTCAACTCCATAATCTTGTCGGAGGCTCCCAAGTGACACCTAACCAATCTAGGAGACACCACTCTCCAAAAGGTAATAGATGGTGTGTTGATGATGAACTCCTTGCTCTTGTGCTTCAAATGATAGTCTCCCTGACACTCAACTCTCTCTCACGGATTTGGATTTGGTGGAAAGATGATTTGAGTGGGAAGCAACTTGGGGAAGGCTAGAGATCAAGATTCATATGGTTGGAATGGAATATCTTGGTCTCAACACATGAGTAGGTGGTTCTCTCTCAGAAAATGAATGCTGTAAGTGTAGGCACGTTTTGATGGCTCTCCTTACTAATGAAGGAAGGATGGAGGGGTATATATAGCCTCCACATAAAATCTAACCGTTACACACAAATCAACAAACTCGGTGGGACCGAATCATGAAACTCGGCGGGACCGATTTAGTTCAAAATATGAACGTTAGGCTTTTCGGTGGGACCAATTTCAATAGGGTTAGGGCATAACGTAATCTTGGTGAGACCGATTACACAAACTTGGTGGGACCAATTTTGGTAATAAGCTAACCAGAGAGTTGGTCAAGCAAACTCGGTGGGACCGGATGATACGTCTCCAACGTATCTATAATTTTTGATTGCTCCATGCTATATTATCTACTGTTTTGGACATTATTGGGCTTTATTATCCACTTTTATATTATTTTTGGGACTAACCTATTAACCGGAGGCCCAGCCCAGAATTGTTGTTTTTTTGCCTATTTCAGGGTTTCGAACAAAAGGAATATCAAACGGAGTCCAAACAGAATGAAACCTTCGGGAACGTGATTTTCTCACCGAACGTGATCCAGGGGACTTGGACCCTACGTCAAGAAACAAAAGAGGAGGCCACGAGGTAGGGGGCACGCCTACCCCCCCCCCCCCAGGCGCGCCCTCCACCCTCGTGGGCCCCCTGTTGCTCCACCGACGTACTCCTTCCTCCTATATATACCTACGTACCCCCAAACGATCAGATACGGAGCCAAAACCCTAATTCCACCGCCGCAACTTTCTGTATCCACGAGATCCCATCTTGGGGCCTGTTCCGGAGCTCCGCCGGAGGGGGCATCGATCACGGATGGCTTCTACATCATCACCATAGCCCCTCCGATGAAGTGTGACTAGTTTACCTCAGACCTACGGGTCCATAGTTAGTAGCTAGATGACTTCTTCTCTCTTTTTGGATCTCAATACAATGTTCTCCCCCTCTCTTGTGGAGATCTATTCGATGTAATCTTCTTTTTGCGGTGTGTTTGTTGAGACTGATGAATTGTGGGTTTATGATCAAGTCTATCTATGAATAATATTTGAATCTTCTCTGAATTCTTTTATGTATGATTGGTTATCTTTGCAAGTCTCTTCAAATTATCAGTTTGGTTTTCCCTATTAGATTGATCTTTCTTGCAATGGGAGAAGTGCTTAGCTTTGGGTTCAATCTTGCGGTGTCCTTTCCCAATGACAGTAGGGGCAGCAAGGCACATATTGTATTGTTGCCATCGAGGATAGCAAGATGGGGTTTTCATCATATTGCATGAGTTTATCCATCTACATCATGTCATCTTGCTTAAGGCGTTACTCTGTTTTCATTAACTTAATACTCTAGATGCATGCTGGATAGCGGTCGATGAGTAGAGTAATAGTAGTAGATGCAGGCAGGAGTCGGTCTACTTGTCTCGGACGTGATGCCTATATATTCTCATAACTATGCTCAATTCTGTCAATTGCTCAATAGTAATTTGTTCACCCACTGTAGAATACTTATGCTCTCGAGAGAAGCCACTAGTGAAACCTATGGCCCCCGGGTCTATCTTCATCATATTAATCTCCCAATACTTAGTTATTTCCTTTGCTTTTATTTTACTTTGCATCTTTATCACAAAAATACCAAAAATATTATCTTATCATATCTATCAGATCTCACTCTCGTAAGTGGCCGTGTAGGGATTGACAACCCCTTATCGCGTTGGTTGCGAGGATTTATTTGTTTTATGCAGGTACGAGGGACTGGCGCGTAGCCTCCTACTGGATTGATACCTTGGTTCTCAAAAACTGAGGGAAAACTTACGCTACTTTGCTGCATCATCCCTTCCTCTTCGGGGAAAACCAACGCAGTGCTCAAGAGGTAGCACCGGATCGCTCATTTCGGTGAGACCGAAACGCTACGAAAGGGAAACAGAGAGTTTGCATTGCGAACTCGGTGGAACTGATCGCTCATCTCGGTTGGACCGAAACTTTACGAAGGGAAACAGAGAGTTTGCAATCCCATCTCGGTGAGACCGAGATCCCTATCGGTGAGACCAAAGTGACTAGGGTTTCTGGCAGTGGCTATGTCAAGTGAACTCGGTGGCGCCGGATAGATCAAATCGGTAGGGCCAAATTTGACTTCTGGTTTGGGACATATGTGGATATGATAAAGTGGTTGAGGGCTTTTGGAGCATATCACTAAGCATTTTGAGTAAGCAAGACATTAAGCAACACCTCATACCCTTTTAATAGTATTGACTTTTCCTATGGACTCAATGTGATCTTGGATCACTAAAATGAAAATGTAGAGTCTTGAGCTTGAGCCAATATGTGTCCTTAGCATTTTGAGGGGCCCACATTCCTAATCCATGCCATGTCAATCATTGAACTTTCTGAAATGATCATCTTGAAATAGCATTAGTTCAATGAGCTATATGTTGTTAGTAATTACCAAAACCACCCGGGGATAGTTGCACTTTCAGTTTTCGAATAAACTTGGCTGAATTCCACATCATGATGGAGAAGGTGGAGAAGGTGTATAAGTTCATGTTTTTGAATAAACTACTTGACCACATGAAAGATGAAAATGAATCTTGTGGCCATGCCATGAATACATAGGATGCTCAAGATGTAGTGCTTACGTTGACATAGTTGCTCCACACATCCTCACTATCAACCATAAGCTTATTATGGATCCAATCCCACCCAAAACCACTCATTGACAACATCTTGCTTACATTGACATAGTGTCTATCAATAGTCTTGCACCTTGATATGACATTCTCCTTTGTGATATCCACATTGCACTTGGCTCGAACATTGTTGACAACTGCAGTGTAAACATGTGGTTTCCACCCATTTTAAGAATGATCCCCTCTATTGTAATGCTCCACAAACACATTCAGCATTGCTTCGTCCATTTCATCCATCGAGGTTAGGTAGTTTCTACCTCCTTTCTTCTCCACATCCATATCTTCCTGCAAGCAACAATACATGTATGAGACAAATGTAGAATCCCAAGAGAGAGAGAGGTTCAAAAATAAGCATATGAAATATATGAACATACAAATGAATGAATTCAATGATTGGCTCCCCCGCGTCTCCTTTGGTAATCTTCCCACATTTGATTAGCTAAGGTATCTCGCTTGTTGTTCCACTTAGTTGTTGATTCAACATGTCTAATCATGTTTGGTTCTTATGGATGTTCAATGGCAGCACCATTTATCTAATTATCCACGTCAATTAGCATTATATCATCCATCTCTCTCTGCCTATCTCTTAGAAAGTTATGCAATATGCAGCAAGCATTAATGACACCGATCTACGAGATGGTATTATTGGCATGTTAATAAAAAATAAAAAATGGATGCTTGGTTTTGCAAAATACTATGTGATACCTGATTTCGTATGTCAAAAAATGAACTAGTCCTCAAAATAGCCCATCTCATCTTTAGTAGACCAAAAGTTCTCTCTATCACATTCCTAGCTGATGCATGTCGCGGATTATATAACTCTCTTGGAGTTTGTGGGTTATTTCCATTAGCTGCCTATTCTTTTAAATGATACCGGACTGACCAGTATGGAGCAAAAGAATCCCAGATCATTAGTGTGCCCAGCATCTACAAGGTAGTATTTTCCTAATGTTTGCAAAAATAACAAGTATTAGATATTATATTTCCATTGAAATATCATAATTTAATTGTTCTATCGTACCAAGACAGAGAATTACCACATGGGACTGTAAAAGTGTCTTGTCGTGACATTGCATCTCGCAACACTCGTGAATCTGATGCAGAACCTTCCCATCCAGCTAAGACATACAAAAACTTCATATTCCGGTCACAAACACCAAGCACATTAGTTGTCACGTCTTGCTTCCTATTTCTGTATCTACCTTGCTTGCGAGTGGAAACACGGACATCAACATGTGTGCCATCTAAAGCTCCTAGTACATCTGGAAACCATTTCCATCTAGCGTCCTCGGGTTGCTCAGCTGAAGGACTAGGTAACTTTATAAACTCGTGAGACAAGGAAATGATAGATCTTAAGATCTCATTGAAATGCCTACTGATTGTCTCGAGTGCCCACCTATACGTTCTTTCAATTAACCAATATTTCATCCCATGGCTTAGCACAAGCAAAAACATTGTGAATGATTCTTCGACCGACACATAAAATGTGTCCCTCAAGCCACATCTTTCACGCAAGATATGCATAGGTCCACAAAGGACCGTTTAGTTAGGCGCAAACTATCATAACAGTGCTTGTTAGAACCTTGATAAATTGATTTAAGCATTTGCTTTCTAATCCTAATCTCTGCCTCATCCTCACTGAAATCATCAGGCTCTCTAATCCTCCCCCGACAATACGTGTGTTGAACTATCGCGACAACCGACACAAAATATCCAGCCGCTACTCTCTTTCTTTTCTTTCTTATCTCATCATCATGCAAGGTGTTGTTGTGCAAGTACGACATCTATATTTAGAGATAAAGAAATGACAATTGAGAAAGAACTCAAGCCCAATTACTAGTGATACACAACAACAGAAACAAGAAGAATTTGTGTGATGGGAAAGCTATGGAAGGAAAGACAAGTTAACATGGCCCTAGCAGTCAACAAGCACAATCCAAAAAATAAATATACTTTCTATTGACGGGGAACAAGCGCTTTATTAACATAATAATGGTCTACAGTTAGTTGAGCCTTTCGCATTGTTGTTCTTGTCCAGGAAACACAGGAAACCTTACTACCTTAGGATCCTGCTTACTAAGGACAAATTAACCATACAAGCAATTCGGAACCACCCTCACAAATTTGTAACATAAGGATAAGATCATGTAAGCACACAATTATGCAGCCAAGAGGAAGCATGGCGAGATTTCTCCTCTCGTAAGCACATAACACCTTCGACAAGCCATGACAGATCCACTAAACATTGTATAAGCTGAAATCTCGCACTACCTTATTTCTAGAAATAGAAGATAAAATCTTGTAGTACACCTTACTTACATACTCGATCCACCCAAACAGAGAAATGGAAAAGGACGTTCATCATGAGGCCAAGCCATGGATGGAGGTTATACCTTGGAAGGTGCCGCGGGTGGATGACGTTCTTGGTGTGGAGGTCGGGATCCGGCAAGGGATGGACGGATCCGGCAAGGGGTTGACAGGGTGACGTCGTTGGAGTCGGGGAGGAGAGGGGCGACAGCGTTGGCATAGGGGAGGACTTGCCGGAGGAGAGGTTGGTGTCGAGGCGGTGGGGTTCGCGTCAAGGAGGAGAGGGGCGACGGCGTTGGCGTCGAGGCGACGGGGTTGGTGTCGGGGAGGACTTGTCGGGGGAGAGGTTGGCGTCGGGGCGACGACGTTGGTGGCGAGGCGGCGGGGTTAGAGTCGGGGAGGAGAGGGATGGAGGAGGGTGGCGTCCGGTGGATCGATTTGGGAAAAGAGGGGTCTGGGAAGGGATTTGGGTCCAGTTATAGTTGCATTCGCTGGAATTGTGGAATGATTTCCGACGCCCAAATCTGGGACAGCCAAACATGTTGGTGTCGGAATTCGCAAATGAATTATACGAATTCCGGCCCAAATGATGGATGCCAAACGACATGTAAGAGTTTAACTGGAAGGACTATAAGGTGGAAAAATTCAGAATTATTGGAGGTAGGAAAATTAGGGTTGTAGTTATAACTTAAGGATGGGATAGAAATGAAAAGAGGATGTTTTGCTCAAAATTTCCAAAAGACAAAGTTGGGTTTTTGCATGAAAGTGATCTCTAGGTACCGTAGGACCTCTCAAACATTTTCTGGAACTAAATAAAAAAATTATTTGAAATAGATATAGTGCAACAAGAACATTTCAAAGTATGAAAAGGTTATTAAAAGAATTAGTTTGGGCAAGTTTTATTATAAAAAAATAATTACCCACTGAATTTTAAAAGTTAAATGAAATGATTAAGAGAAACTTTCAAACACACATTTTTAAAGTTTCTATATGGAAGGAAGGATTTTTGTAAACAGAAAAACAGAAAAGGTTCTGAAATAAATAAAAGACCTAATATAATTAAAAAATTATTTCTAGCCAAATTTTACTTAATAAAATTATGGTTAAATTTATTGGGTTTTACAAACTCTACCCCCTTAAGGAAATCTCATCCTCGAGATTTGTTAAGGGCGGAAGAACTAAATACATATCACAATAAACAATAATATGCAGAAAGCAAACATAGCAATGCACTTATGACACACACCCTAAAATACAATACAAAGGTTGCGTCATGTAAACTAGCGTTACACAGAGCAACAACCACACTAATGACCGTTTATGGTTCAAAGGTAAGATCTATGGGGTCTTGCGGAAAGGTTCCTGGTGCTGGAGCACATTCTTCTTCTTCTTCTGGAGGAAGTGGAGGAAGTAGGCGAAGAACATGTCCTTCCTGAGTTGGCAAGGATGGTCCGCCAATGGTGATCTGGGCATTCAGGATAGCAAGATAATGGAGATAATCCACTAGTTGCTGGGTTAGATGCTCGTGGGCCATCACATACTGAATGGGATTGGCCAGTGCTGGATCTCTTTCTATACGTTCACAGCGAAACGTAGCCTCTGCTCCAAATGATGCGTGACTCGGGAAGTAGCAGTACTTCCTTTCGCTAGCACAAGATATCAAGAATCAAAGGCAAGTAACTTTTTCATAAGCAGCAACCTCAATGGACCATTGGCATGGATCTTCTGATGAAGACAACATATGGAGGGCCTTGGTTCAAATCCTCTGGTGGGATTTGCACAATTGCCCAGTATTTCGAGGAATCAGGGGTGATCCTCAATTTGAACAACTCATACTAGGGTGGGTGGCTGGAACCAAGGGTATTGTTAGGGACGAATTGGTCATGAGTTAAGTAATATAAGTAGCTATTTACCCTAAAAAAGAAATACTCGGCCAACAACAGGGATAAATAAATATAATAATTTTATGTGATTCGTTATACGTTCTTTCTGCTCGGCCCAAGTCATCGTGGCATGCCCCAGGAAAGCAAATCTGGGCACCGGTTGTAGCTTTCCTGCTGCCGGTTGCAGCAAATTGCAGCCCATCGCCCATCGAACACACTTTGGATGACTCTGCTTGTAGCAAAAATCAGGCGACGTAGTTGCCGGCCATGCTCGCTGTTGCCTGGCTGCAGCAAAAATGAACGCCAGTAGTACCTTCCTCGATACCAGTTACAGCAAATACGTAGCACCGACGGGATTTTGCTGAGGCGCCGGCGGCAGGGACGGCCATGGTGGCCATTGTAGCTGCAGGAGAGAGACGGTTGGGGAGGAATGCAATGGATGGTCGAGAGCATGTAGATATAAGGGAAGTAAAAGGGAACTAGTGGGGTTGTATTGTACGAGGGCCAGAGGCGAGGCGTCCGGTCGAACTTTCGGCCGGCTCGCCGATTGAAACATTTTCCTTTTTTTCTCTCCTGTTTCTATTAGAGACATTGTTAGGGACGAATTGGTCACGAATTAAATAATATAAGTAGCGATTTACTCTAAAAAAAGAAATACTCGGCCGACAGCAGGGATAAATAAATATACTAATTTTATGTGATTTGCTTGAGGGATAAATAAATAAAGGCCATGCTACGCGTCCGCCGGCGGATGACTAGAAAACATCCGCCGCCTCGCTGGCCATTGGATGGACGTGAGGATGTCCATCCGATCTACCCATCCACGACCACTACCTCCCTTTTGCAACAAGAGCAGTGTTGCAGAACACGTCCCGCAACAGGATGCTTGTTGCAAAACGTCGAGACCGCTATTTAACTTTCTTAAACACGGTATGTGTCGAAGATTTTTTTTTTTTGCAACTGAGGTTTTGTTGCAGATTTTTTTTACAATTGAGATTTGTTGAAAAAAAATTTGCCTTCACTTTTTTGCAACATAGCTTATGTTACGGGAGAAAATTCTTCAACATTGATGTTTTTGAAAATTTTGAGAGGAGTCATGAGGAGTCAGGGGCACATGTTGTGTAATCTCTTCTTCTCTAATTTACTGAAACAAGACCCTTATTACAAAAATTGTAGCAACATCTTTGCCGTATCTAATTTTCTGCAACAAAACACATGTTGCAAAAATTACAACACATCTCCGGACGCGTCGCGCACTTGTGCAGTCACCGTTCGCTGCCATAATTCTGAAACAACAACAGCGTTGCTGTTGCAAAAAAATTCCTGTAGTATAACCTACAACACATAGCCAGATAAAATGCTACAAACATAACCTACAAACTAGCTTCAGAAAGGTAAGTTCTCTTTGAAATTTAGTTACTGTTTCTCCGAAATTACATATATGTTTCTCTGAAATCACATATATGTTTCTCTGAAACTACAAATTGGATAACTGCATGAGCTACATAAGCTTTGAACTAAAAAAAATCAGAAAACCACATCAATCCCGCATCACTAGTTTCCTACAACATATCAAGTATGTACCACTAATTCCCTACAACACATCAAAATCCTGCATCACTAACTTCCAGGTGAAAAAATGCTACAAAAGTTTTGAGCTACAAACATTTGGAAACGGATAGTATCAACTGCAACACATCAAGGGGATAGCATGAGCTCCAGCGGTGCATCTAAAAGTCAAATCAAAAATTTTGCAACACTAGATCTGCGACATCCAAATGCCTACTGCACATCGACACATCTACACCACCTATATCATCTACATCATTCGCTTCGGTGGCAACGGCGAGAGCGTCTCCCTACGTCGGAGCACCGCTACGATGAGCCGCGTAGCCGCCGCGTAGCAGGGGATAGCCATCATTAGGGCCGGCCAGAAAAAAGGGGGGAGGGGGAGGAGGATCACCCGCGGCCGTACCTGCTTGTGTCGCCGTCGGCCACGGCCGATCCCGAAGCCGTTGCGGTCACCACCACGCTGTATGCGCCGTGGTCGCCCCACACCGTGCGCCGCCGCCGCCCCCTGTGCCATCCCAAATCTCACCGCCGTCGCCCTTCGTCCTAGCCACACGAGTCAACTGAGCTGCGGGCGTTATCCAGTTGCACAAATGAGTCCTGAAACAACGGGTAAGTTTCAGAAAACATCCACGCGTGAGGCGGAAGCGGGGATGATCTCGTCCGTCTGATCGACTGGCGATCCAACGGACGCGGAGCCGTCGTTATCAGTCAGTTGAAAGTAAGCTTTTTTCAATAAATATACTAATTTTATGTGATTCGCTTTCTTTCCCCTGGACCCAAGTCATCGTGGCATGCCCTAGAAAAACAAAAATCTTAAACCGTCGACGGCAGGGATCGAACCTGCGCGGGCGCACAAATGAATCCTAAAACAACGGTCATCGTGGCATGCCCCAGATGTGAAAAACAAAATCTTAAACCTTCGTCCTAGCCACACGAGTCAACTGAGCTGCGGGCGTTATCCAGTTGCACAAATGAGTCCTGAAACAACGGGTAAGTTTCAGAAAACATCCACGCGTGAGGCGGAAGCGGGGATGATCTCGTCCGTCTGATCGACTGGCGATCCAACGGACGCGGAGCCGTCGTTATCAGTCGGTTGAAAGTAAGCTTTTTTCAATAAATATACTAATTTTATGTGATTCGCTTTCTTTCCCCTGGACCCAAGTCATCGTGGCATGCCCTAGAAAAACAAAAATCTTAAACCGTCGACGGCAGGGATCGAACCTGCGCGGGCGGTTGCACAAATGAATCCTAAAACAACGGGTAAGTTTGAAAAAACGTCCATGCTTGAGGCGGAAGCGGGAACGATCTCATCCCTTTTTCAATAAATATACTAATTTTATATGATTCTGCTTGTGTCGCCGTCGGGCACGGCCGATCCCGAAGCCGTTGTCGTCACCACCATGTTGTATGCGCCGCGGTCGCCCCACACCGTGCGCCGCCGCCGCCCCCTGTGCCATCCCAAATCTCACCGCCGTCGCCCTTCGTCCTAGCCACACGAGTCAACTGAGCTGCGGGTGTTATCCAGTTGCACAAATGAGTCCTGAAACAACGGGTAAGTTTCAGAAAACATCCACGCGTGAGGCGGAAGTGGGAATGATCTCGTCCGTCTGATCGACTGGCGATCCAACGGACGCGGAGCCATCGTTATCAGTCGGTTGAAGGTAAGCTTTTTTCAATAAATATACTAATTTTATGTGATTCGCTTTCTTTCTCCTCGACCCAAGTCATCGTGGCATGCCCTAGAAAAACAAAAATCTTAAACCGTCGACGACAGGGATCGAACCTGTGCGGGCGGTTGCACAAATGAATCCTAAAACAACGGGTAAGTTTGAAAAAAAACGTTCATGCGTGAGGCGGAAGCGGGGACGATCTCGTCCCTTTTTCAATAAATATACTAATTTTATGTGATTCTGCTTGTGTCGCCGTCGGCCACGGCCGATCCCGAAGCCGTTGCCGTCACCACCATGTTGTATGCGCCGCGGTCGCCCCACACCGTGCACCGCCGCCGCCCCCTGTGCCATCCCAAATCTCACCGTCGTCGCCCTTCGTCCTAGCCACACGAGTCAACTGAGCTGCGGGCGTTATCCAGTTGCACAAATGAGTCCTGAAACAACGGGTAAGTTTCAGAAAACATCCACGCGTGAGGCGGTAGCGGGGATGATCTCGTCCGTCTAATCGACTGGCGATCCAACGGACGCGGAGCCGTCGTTATCAGTCGGTTGAAGGTAAGCTTTTTTCAATAAATATACTAATTTTATGTGATTCGCTTTCTTTCTCCTCGACCTCATCGTGGCATGCCATAGAAAAACAAAAATCTTAAATCGTCGATGGAAGGGATCGAACCTGCGCGGGCGGTTGCACAAATGAATCCTAAAACAACGGTCATCGTGGCATGCCCCAGATGTGAAAAACAAAATCTTAAACCTTCGTCCTAGCCACACGAGTCAACTGAGCTGCGGGCGTTATCCAGTTGCACAAATGAGTCCTGAAACAACGGGTAAGTTTCAGAAAACATCCACGCGTGAGGCGGAAGCGGGGATGATCTCGTCCGTCTGATCGACTGGCGATCCAACGGACGCGGAGCTGTCGTTATCAGTCGGTTGAAAGTAAGCTTTTTTTAATAAATATACTAATTTTATGTGATTCGCTTTCTTTCTCCTCAATCTCATCATGGCATGCCCTAGAAAAACAAAAATCTTAAACCGCCGATAGCAGGGATCAAACCTGCGCGGGCGGTTGCACAAATGAATGCTAAAACAACGGTCATCGAGGCATGCCCCAGATGTGAAAAACAAAATCAAACCATCAACAGCAGGGATCGAACCTGCGCGGGCGTAGCCCAACAGATTTCAAGTCTGTCTCCTTAACCACTCGGACATATCAACCTCTGATGACAGAATTCGAACTTAAATCTTACTAATACCGGCAGACTGCAGACTTCCGGGTATACGAGACCGGCAGAAGCAGGCATTCGTCGCTTCATTGGCCCTACTCATCATTGCTGTCATTCACGACCCTGTCACGGAAATCTCCTTATAATCGTGACACATGATCCACCTGGACAACTAGCTACACATGGAAGGTGGTAAACCCCTGATCGACACTGTTAAGGATGTGTTTGGTTCAGATGTAGGTTTGGTATTCCCTCCAAAAAAAAGATGTAGATTTGGTAAAAACTACCATGAACTATTTTTTTTTGTTCAGCTGTAGATTTTACGTGAACTATGAATTGTGGAAAAGCAGCTATGAGCCAATGAGGTTGTAAAATAGTGAAAACAGAGCTCAGTTGAACCAATTGGGGCTTACAATTCAACATGTATGCGTGTGGAACTAACTAAGCTGTGCACCGTGATATGTGGCCGCTAAACATATCCTTGGCACGCCAAAGACATGTTTTTCTTTCTTTTTTTCTTTCTTTCTTTCGTTGAACACTGTATAATGGAAGCCGCTCACATACACATCATACAACCATCTCTATAAAAGCACACACGTACACTCTGTCTCTGCGAGCACCTTCGGAAGACTGAGTCAGCATAGCACTCTAAGATTGATAAAGTCATCACAGACGCCTCGTAGTCAACAAGGACGTCTCCTCCCACTAAATGACCCTGATAAGTTGGGAATACTACTGCCCTCCTAATCATTCAACCACAGATTAACATGTTGATGACATCCATGCAACGATGTCAGGACCTTGGTTTGCTATGACGTGGCTTCAAATGTGTCAGTCGTCCCTATACGAAAGCACTGTCTTGGAGGGTGTTGAGGGCCTCATAAACTTGGCGGCAAAAGGGTGCCTTCAGAACCTAGGGCAACTCAACTCCAACATGGATCACCGAATGAATATCATCAAATATTCACGGATATACCTCGACGAGTCGGCGAAAATTGAACAGGACGCTGGCCATCAAACCGTATGTATCAAATGTTTGGTTGTTATTGTTTTTTCTATACCTAGAGTACTAAAAACAATTAAAGATAAATAACACGATTCTTTAAAACTTGAAAGATAAATATTTCAATGGAATAATAATTCAAATATAAATATTACAATTCAAAAGTAAAATTTTGAAATAAAATAGTTATATTTACATTCAACTTATTCTGGACAGATGTTCTAGTTGCCTCCTTGAAACGTCCACAGATGCTCAACCAGATTATTCCCAAGCTTCTCGTGATGAGTTCCTCGATGGGAATCCACTGATACATTTGGGGCAAGACCTCAAACATCGTCAGATTCTGCCCCGAAAGCTGGATAGGATCGGCCATCTCTTGAAATTCTAGACCTTAGCGAACTCTTTCACCCTCATCCTGCACAATCATGTTGTGCATGATCATTCAAATTTTTATCACTTTCACAATATCTCTGCACCCCACAGTTTCGCAGGTATGCAACAAAACGGGCTTGGAACACTCCAAATGCTCTCTCCATATCCTTCTATCTCCTTCTAGTTCTGGACAAAATGACATTTTTTGTTACCTCTGGGCTCAAAGATGATCTTGACAAAGGTCACCTATGGATGATAGATACCATCACAAATGTTAAATTGTGATCCAAATTCTTCTGGGATAGACGTAGTACACGCGGTGTGGGCTTTGCGTTGGTACCGACGCGTACGAGTATAACTTGTTAACTTGTCCTCCAGGGATTCTTATGTGTTGTCGCTCATATATATACCCCATGTAGTCACATTTAAAGACGGCATGTCGTCACATGCTTGTAATACTTGTCATCATAGTGAATTGCGCCTTCGTGCGTCCATGGTTCTTTTCCGCAAGTGTTTTCCATGTTAAATTTGTGTCTCATGTCTTGTTTATTCGCATTTTATCTAACAAGTGATATCAGAGTCAAGTTGTAAACGAGGTTGAGATCAAGAGATTAGGGTTGTGAGTTGTGTGTCGCCGTCGTGTGATCAGTCCGACCGTAGATTGATTCTGTTGCAAGATGTAGCACGCCAACGCCGCAGTCGTGCGTCCCCGAGACGAAGTCTGTTGCACGGCTGCTTCATGCGTGAGAAACCGAGGCACTTCGGGGCCCTAGGAGCGATCTGTCCAGCCATCATTCCTTCTCATGAAGCTAAGTCCAAAATTGCTTTTCTTTATTCACCAATCAAGAACTAGTACTAGATCAGATGCTCCCAAATGCTACCATGATACCATTTTAAAAAAATCAACTTTAAATGTTTCAAAACATTCTGGAAAAAATGTGGATGTTCACTCACATGAATGTACAACGCCTAAAAATTTCAGGTCCAAATTCTGAATACACATCGAGAAACAAACACGGCAAATCTGTATATGAATAGTGGTGTTTGGCTTTTGTCTTTTGTCTTTTTGACACTATTCATGTTGGATTTGTCTTTTTTGTTTCTCAATGTGTATTTCGAATTTGAACCTGAAATTTTTAGGGATTATATGTGAACATCCACAATTTTTTTTCATAATTTTTGAAACATATAAAATTAAATTTTTTGAAATGGTATTATGGTATCACCTAAGAGCATCTCTAGCAGACCCCGCATAACGCTCGGCCCGCAAAAATTCCGGCGAGTATGCAGGCTCGGGCCAATTTTGCGGCCAGAACAGAGCCCACATACTCGCCCGGCCCGCAAAAACTTTTGCCGCAGCCCGCAAACCGCACGCCCCGAGCACTATAAGTGCGATTCCGCGACCCTTTTGCGGGTCCAAACCCTATCCCCCGCCGCCGCGAGCTACCCAATTCCCCTTTCTCCTCTCCCAATTTCTCGCCGCCGGCGACCCTTCGCCCCGCCTCCAGCCGCCATGTGGGGGCGAATGTGGAGCTCCGGACGCGGCTCCGGCAGCCGATCTAGCCGTGAGAGGGACCCGGAGCGCGAGCGGCGCGTCCGGTCCGACAGCGCGAGGAAGCGCGGCGCGCGGAGGTGGACGAACCGCGGGCTTTCGCCGCGGCGAGCTTCGACCGCCGCGAGACGGTGGAGTACGACCGTCGGCATGCGTCGTTCTCCTCCGCGCGGTCTTCGTACGCCGGATCCTCCTCCTCCTCCGCTGCGAGCTTCCTCCCCATGAAGAGGGAGTGGTCGGACGAGGAGGAGGAGCCGAAGCCGCCGGCGTCGTTCCCCTTCGCACCGGTGAAGGAGGAGCCCGAGGACCCCGCTCCGCTCGGCCGCCGCGGAGTCGTCGGGCCCGAGGACTTCGTCGCGGAGTTCGACCCGTCGCAGCCGCCATCGCCGAGCGGAGCGTGCGCGAGGAGGAGGAGTGTCGGCGCCACGCTGAGGAGCTCGAAGCCCTCGAGTGGCGGCAGACGGTCGCCTCCAACCTCGCCGCCAAGGAGAAGGCCGAGGAGTGGCGCCGCATCCGCGCGGAGCAGGCAGAGAAGTTCATCGATCTCTGCAGCTCCGGCAAGGACGAGTGAGCGTCCGGCTCCTCCACGGCGTCGTCCAGTTGCCATGACCTTGCCGCCGTTACCCCCTAGTACTAGTTTAACGCAGTATGTAGTATAACTATGCTTGTAGTTTGATGAACTATGTAGTATGCGATGAACAATATAGTATGTGTGATGAACTGTGTTTGCGCAATTTCTCCCGCAAAAGAAGTTTTTCAAATTATGCAGGTTTAGATATGGGTTCTGCTCGGACACGTATGTTTTTGACCCGCAAAAGCGATTTTCGTAAACCCGCAAACACATTTTGTGGGTCGTATTTTTGCAGGATCTGCTAGAGTTGCTCTATGGGCGGTATCATGAGATATTCTTCCTAGATCAGCCAGTTACTACTACTACTATTCGTCACGTAAAGCTACATATCAGAATTTAGTCATGAGTTAGTACTACATCCACCCGAGACATACTACCAGGTGCTATTTGCCTATTTTGTTTGATCTACATAGTAATTCTGTTAAGAATTATTCTACAGGCTTATACTAATTTATGCACAATTTATGGACTCATGGCATCCATTACTATGCGGATTTCTTAACGGACGCCGCCCCTGCCCATGCCTGACGCCGCCGCTTCCCTGGCATCTCCTGCAGTATTGCTGCATCTTCGAGACGCCGATAAGTCGTACAGTCGCCCCTACCCCCCCCCCCTCCCGTTCTTTTCACTTCACCTAGCTCGGATTTGAGCTCGCCCAAGAGGATGCAGTGACCGGTGATGCGTCTCCAACGTATCTATAATTTATGAAGTATTCATGCCATGTTTACAATGATTTTATATGGTTTTAGTGCATTTTTATATGATTTTCATGAACTAACCTATTAACCTAGTGCCAGTGAGTTGTTGTTTTCTGCATGTTTTTGGTTTTCCAAAAAATTCATACCAAACGAAGTCCAAATGCACGAAAATTTATGATGATTTTTTATGGACAAGAAGAGACCCATAGAGCTTAGGAGGACTAGATGGTGCGTCTGGCCAGATGTGACTAGGTCACAGGGATGCCAGAACATGACAACGAGAAAGAACAAAACCAGTAACAAGGAGACTGGTATAATGAGCATGAGACTGACTCAAGGGGATATCGGTATATCTCATCTTGGGTTTCATAAAGTATCACGAAGCAAAGGGAATAACATACGATAACAAAAGGTTCACTCGAATATCATTCGTGTATTCATAGGGATCAATATGGATTTCCACGGTTCCCGCTATTGATCATTGAACAAAAGGGAGTTCGTTCACGTCGATGTTTTACCGAATCTACAGGGTCACAAGCTTAAGGGAATCACGATCTATTGAGTGCTAGTGGAGTAAGAGTTATGAGGAAAAAAAAATTCTCGCAATAGTTCTGGGAACATCGAAAATAGTTTCGAGAGAAACCGAAAGCTTTTCAGGGTTACCGAAAGAGTTTCGGGGTTTATCGGGTAATACTAGGAAATGATATATATAGGCGAAAAATATTTTCGAAGACTTTAAATAAATGATAAAAGGTTCTAATATTGATTATGAGGCTTTTAGAATTTATTTGATATCAACGGCTAAAGAAAATACTAAAAGGCCTATTAGGGAAAAGTTAATGGTCCCTAAGGTCCATTAGTGAAGGCGCCCCAACGGGAAGCCGAATTGGGAGGTGGAGTTGGACAAAGAGGGGATAAAATATTACTCCCCTAGGCCGGTGCACGAAGAGGGGAAACCCTTCCCCAAGTTGGCCACCCCTTCCTCTCTCCTCAACCTATGTATACTAGAGGATTTTGGTCTCTGGAGACACAAGTTTTGGAGCCTACTCTAATTCTCTAGTTGTAGTTCTAATTTAGAGTTGATCTAAATTAGAGGGAGACCTAGTTCTCTCTAATCCTCATAATAGAGAAGCCATGTGCGGTTCTCTTCTTCTCTCTCTAATTCTCTAGCGACGATAGCTCCCGACGATGAAGCGCTGCAAGATCATGAATGTTGTACGCTTGCAACCTATAGAGAGGCCGTGCTTTTGGTCTTTAGTTTGAGGGATCGTACATGAACGGTTCTAGGGACTTCATCAACAATCTACGCCAACTCTTCTTCCGCTGCAACTCAAAGTTGGTAACTATCCAATCTAAACCTCTAATGCATCTTCATAGTGTTCCTGGATCGTGATCGTAGGACGGTTTTTTTCTACCACCTTTCCCAACAGTGTTCTGAGTAGTTCCCTTGCGTTCTTAAGGATATGGGAGAATGCTAGTTGTCAAGTGCAGTATTTAATTAAAGTAAAGGTTGTTGATCAATCTTGTTGTAGTGTAATTCTCTAGTGGTGTTGTGTGAACCTTGACTGCATAACACTTCATCTTTATATTGTGTCATAATATGGTTGGATGTGAGGTTGGAGTGACAGGTATTACCGTTTGCTGAATTAATGAGTTGTGACGTAAGGGTGAATATGGACCCTAGAAAAAGTTATAGCTATGGTTGGGTATTTACATTAATAAATCTCAGTATTTGAGTAACCCATTGAAAGAACAATCATAAGTATGTGCATTCAATGGTTTTGATACATACTAAATTAGACTCTATCCCTACAATATTGAATAAGCAACAACAATCAATGCAAGTTATATATGAAAATTGACAACTATATCGTTATCCCGCCGTCTTCAAGAATATTTAATCATCATAAGTAACACAACCAGCTTGTCTGACAATATCAAGAATTAAGCCACTTGCCGCACTCTTTAACAATTTTATTGTTGCTCGCGTTCCATTGTTTCACTACACCATAAAACACAAAATCATCACACCTTTTAGTACTTGCAGTGAAACCTTGTTATTTTTGCGCTTACCATTCTTTCAACTTCTTGTGGGATCAATACTCTTACTTATCAAAAAGATCTACAGTTGACTCTTCTACACATGTGGGACATCAAAGCACAACCGGAAAGACCCCACACACTATGGTTGCCTCTAGCCGATGGCCCAACATCAGGCACCCCCGCACAAGCGAACAAAATAACACACGGGTCCAGGGCAACATGAGGCAGATGGCAGTCGACCAACATCCAACATTCGAGCAGCCCACTCTGACCACCTAGCTCCCAACCAGCACCTTGAACCGTCCGGCATGCACACGCACAACCGGGTAGGCTTCACGCACGGGCGTACCCTGCTGGCATGAACGAAACAACCCGGCAAGGGACAAACAATGCTGACAGGCCAACCGACACACGCGGGGCAATGCATCTGGCAACGCAGGCGAGCACAACGAAAACCACCACAGAGAGGGGGGCCCGGCCGCACACGACCCACGTGTCATGGACCCTCGAGGAAAAGCAACCAGGTGCGGGGCGCCCCCGGAGATCGGATGGCCGAGGGCGTGTGAGGGAGCCATATGCGGGAGGCGTGTGCGAAACAGATGGCGAGGAGGGCACTCTCGTGCCGAAGCCCCTAGGAGATGAGTACTCCAACATTCTTTACATGAGTATAAGGCCAACTCCATCGCGCGACCCCAAACGGACGTCCGTTTTGTTCGGATTATGTCTGTTTGGGTAGGGCAATGAGGTCGTGTTCGGGCCTGTCCTCGGATGCGGTGGCCGTGCGTCCAGCGCGCGGACGCATCCTGGCCGCATCCTGTCCGTGTGCATTTTTCTTTGCAAGTCTTTAACTTTTTTTCATTATTCATTTTTGGTACATGAAAAATACATCATCACATTTTGACTAGTAAAGCAAGACAAAAAAATAACCACAAGAATACATTTTAGAAGATACCCAACTTTCATAACTGCTCCCTTAAGTTGGGTTAGGACCTTCTCGATGCACTCATTGTTGATCTGTGGAGGAGGCTCGATCTAGCATCCTCCTTTCTTCTTCAAGCCAGAAGTAGATGTTGCTTCCTCACACCTAGTGTCGTGTCTAGCCTCTAATCTAGCAACAAGTGCACATGTCTCATTTACAACCTCTATGCTAGCTAAAAGTGCACGGACATGTACTAAATTTCGCTCTATCAATATATCGATGTACTCTTCTCCCCAATACCAAAACTTGCATCCATGCTACACAATAAAATTTGAAGTTAGCACAACTAGTCAAATCTAGAGCACAAACCGAAGCTAAAAAGAGCACATACCCCATCGTTTAAGCACTTGATAAACACCCATTCGGGATGTTCCGGCGTTGTAGACATGCGGCGCACGACCATCCTTAGGCAGTGGTCGCACTTAATGAGTGGCAACGGTGCGCCGACGAGCTTTTGGGAAAGCACCGAGCCTGGCCGACCGCCATTCGTGTATCTGCCGACGGACCACCGACGATGCAGATCCGAGCGGCTAGAGGAGGAGCCACTGCCTGCATGTGGCTTTGCGGCCCTACCAGTGCCTTTCGGCGAGGTACCCGGCCAGTCCATGGCGCGGCCCGGCCTCCCACAGCCAGGCGAGCTCAAGACCGACCGGATCCGCCCCAAATCCGACCGGCGGGTGCGCAAGCCAGGTGGCCGTGGTTGGGTAGCTCCGCGGCGCCGAGCAAAAGGGGTTGGCCGAGCGCGCGTCCAAACTGCACAGCTGCAATGGCGGCGGCGGCAGCGAGGGGAAGAGTGGGGAAGAGTGAAGGGGGGTGCGGCCGGAGGGAGGGAGGAGGGCGGATAGAAAAAGGCCCGCCCTGTGCCACCGACGGGCAGGCCAGGGGAGGACACGCGAAGACGGCCCGCGCGTCCGCATGGTGTCCATTTCACCCCAAAAGCGGCACAAACTTGGACTGCGGATGGGTCAAAAGCGGACACAAAACGAACAAAAGTTCGTTTGCTCCCGCGCGCTGGGCCGCCTCGTTTGTCCGTTTTACCCCAAACGGACGAAGACGGACAGGATAGGGTTGCGCGGTGGAGTTGTCCTAACCCATCCACTATCCACTTCCATCCACTACTAATAAAAGAGCAAACATTATCTTTGCTAAACGCACCCCACAAAACATACACGGACCCGCTACTACCGTATGATTATCCCCACTAATCTATATCCAACGGCTAGCCTTCACCTGATATGTTTTCTGATGTGCACTTACTCACCTTCTCGCTGCAAACAGGTCGTCAGTTCCTTGCATCACCTGTGCCATCCTCTGAAAACATCAGGCAAGATTTTAATATTACACATTTCTTCTTGTTCTTGCAAGTTATCTTCTAGCTTCCTTGTGCTTTAAGAAAATGCAATCTACAGATTTATGACAACATAACTTGAATCTAATTCTAACTAATATATGCTTCCAGTCAACCCTCTTGACAGATTTTTGACTGGAGTATTCAGTCTACGAAGTCGACGTTATGACTTCTCCAAATCACTCGGGGGCACGCACCCCATTTCAGGATATAAGCAACATCCATTCCTCGGGTAACTATCAGCCAACTGAGCGCTTCTTTTTTTCTGGGTTGATGAACACTTCTATAACGAATGTGCTAATTTCCATTGTATATTTAAACAGACCCTAAAGAAATTAAGAGGCAGAGGGACAGAGAATATTATGCACAAAATAGAGAGGACATTCTGAAAAGACGTCGTGAGGCACGTTTAAAGAAGCAGAATGATAAACCTCTGCCGAATGATGAGCAAAATGTGCCACACACACCCCTAGCCATGTCCCAAAGTAAGTATGGCCATATACTGCATGCTTACGTATTATTCAGGTAACTTATGATACTCTAAATCATACATGTAGACCCTACGGAGCTGAAGAGGCGACTGGATAGGGAACGGTATTCACAAAATAGAGACGAAATATTAAAGAGATAACGTCACGCCTACAGAAAAAAAAAATGGCTGACGCTTCCGCCGATATCAGTGTCCATGAAAATGAAACACAAACACCAATGTCCATACCCATTGGTAATGACGATCAACCAACTACAGTGAACCCTATTTGTTGATACTAACTAGCTTTCTCATCTATGTTGTAACGTCCCGAGACCGATGTGCCAGTTGTTCTCCAGTTATTCGCTGTTGTTATGTTATCGTTGCTTGCGTGTCATGCATTGCATATCTTGCCATCATGTGTATTGCATCATCATGTTTTCAAAACTTGCATCCGTCCGGGTTCTCCCCGTTCCTTCCGTTGTCCGTTCTGAGTCCAGACACACTCGCACGCGCCCGCGACATGTCCGTAATAGTATTTTATAAGTGGCCGGAAAATGTTTTCGGAATGGGATGAAAGTTGGCGTGTGGTCTTATTATAGTATAGATAGACCGCCTGTCAAGTTTCATCGCATTCGGAGTTCGTTTGACGCCCCAACGATTAACTATAGCGCCATTATAGCCGGTCTAACGACGGACGTTTTCGGTCTCCGGAAACAGATGCCGGGCCCTCTCTCTCTTTCTTCTTCCCCTCGCAGTCTCGCGACAACCCACCTAATCCATCCTCCTTCCCCTCTTCGCTTCCGGAGTTGTCTGATGCGACCGCACGGTCCGAAACCCTCTCTGCACAGTGCATCGAACCCCTCACGTGCGCGTCCAAGATTGTCCCGGACCTGACCCGGGCAGTCGTCACCGTTGGATTCAGATCATCCCCGAACGTCTACAAAACGTCACCGTTTTCTTATTTGGACTCCCTAGCCTATTCTTTCTGAACCGTCCGATTTTGATCGGAGGATCCAAACTCCCTCTTTTCCTATTTATAGACCACCACCTACCAAATCTAGCCTAACCCTAAAACCTAGGAGGCTTGTCCCTCCCCGCCGCCACTCCTCCCACATCGGGATCCCCTCCCGATCCAGTTCCACCCAAGACGAATCACAGCAACCACTTTCCTTCCTCGTGTTCAGATCCAGCCAATCCCAATCCATCCGAGCCTCCTCTCGAGCTCCCTCAACGCCGCCATGCGAGAGCTTCGAGCAGCTTCGTCTCCTGCCTCTGCCACCTCGTCTACGGCGACCTGCGCCATCCCCGAGCACCTCAACCTTGCGCTGCCTCCAGGAGCCACCCAAGGAGAGCTTCGCGCTCATGTGCGAGCATGCACATGAGATTCTACGCCAGTGCCTCCCTTTACCTCTCCTTTTTTTTCCTCTCTGTTCCTCTCTCTCGCTCACGATCTCTCTGCCTCTCACCTCGCTTCGTCTCCTGCCTCTGCCACCTCGTCTACGGCGACCTGCGCCATCCCCGAGCACCTCAACCTTGCGCTGCCTCCAGGAGCCACCCAAGGAGAGCTTCGCGCTCATGTGCGAGCATGCACATGAGATTCTACGCCAGTGCCTCCCTTTACCTCTCCTTTTTTTTCCTCTCTGTTCCTCTCTCTCGCTCACGATCTCTCTGCCTCTCACCTCGCTTCGTCTCCTGCCTCTGCCACCTCGTCTACGGCGACCTGCGCCATCCCCGAGCACCTCAACCTTGCGCTGCCTCCAGGAGCCACCCAAGGAGAGCTTCGCGCTCATGTGCGAGCATGCACATGAGATTCTACGCCAGTGCCTCCCTTTACCTCTCCTTTTTTTTCCTCTCTGTTCCTCTCTCTCGCTCACGATCTCTCTGCCTCTCACCTCGCCTTCCTGCAGGAACGAACAGCGCCGCCGCCCATGGAACTCCTCGCCGTGGCCATGGAGCCCCAAGTCCCGCCGCCCTGGATCGCGTCTCCGGCAACCACACTCCCTTAGCCGCCTCCCTCGCTCCAGCTCCGCCGCCCAAGCTGCGCCGTCGCCTGCCGCAGTCTCTGTCATCGTCGTCTTCGAGGGTTCCTGACGAGGACGGCGCCCTCCTGTCCGTCTCGAGCGCGAAGTCCCTCGCCCGCACCTAGTTCCATCGTTGTTGCTCTTCCGCAAGCCGCCGCCGCGCCAAGTCCCTCGCCTCGCCGCCGTTTGCCACGCTCGCCGGAGCTCTGCTCCCAGCCGCCAGCGCCCCTGTTTAGTGCGAGCAGAACGAGCGCCTGCATCGCTCGGTCCAGCCGCGCGTTGACCGCATGCGCCCAGCAACCGCCTCAGCCAGGCCCAGTTCGTCCCGGCCGGCCAGTCAAGCCGAACCACTCCAGATCTGGGCCTTTGGCCCATGGTGAGCAGCACACGAGCCCCTATGCAATGTGGGCCGGCCTTTGTTTCGGCTCGTATAGTTTTTTTTAGGATCTGCGATTTATCTATTTATCCAGGAGTCTGCAGATTTACAAAAAACCCCTCATAGTTCATGCATATAATAACTTATTAACTAAGCATCACATATAAAAACTTAATATATGAATCTTGCTTAGAATTTTGTGTAGATTAATAATATGTCACTTTCATCCATGTTTAAAATGTTTAAAATGTTGTTTGCATATATTTTCCCCTATGCCATGTAAAAATGATTTAATTCATAACTAAATAAGCGTAGCTCCGATTCTAATAATCTTTATATGTAAATGGGGTAGAATTTTGCCTAGTTTAACACAGTGGCCTTATTTTGCATGCTTAACAACTCTAAAATTATGTTTAGGGCAGAACAGTACCAAACCTAATATATGCACATGAGGAGTTTCCGGAATTGTTGTTCGTTGTTTCCGGCCTCATTTAAACTTGACTAGATAGGTAGTTTTCATTTGCTCCACCTCTTGCCATGCTTATCAACATTTAATATTGTTGAGTACATAAACGAGAGAGAACTAAATAAGTCACATGGTGTTCCACTTAACTTGTAGTGTTGTTTGTGTACTTTGCCATGCCATGCTTCATTAAACCGGACATGCATCATACTTGATTGTGCATCATGCCATGATTACGTGTTGGTTGTTTACTATGTTGTGTGCTTCTTTCCGGTGTGGCTTCTTCGGGTTGGTTCCGATAACGTCGCGTTTGTGAGGACCCGTTCGACTACGTCCGTTTGTCTTCTTCATGGAATCGTTCTTCTTCCTTGCGGGATTTCAGGCAAGATGACCATACCCTCGAAATCACTTCTATCTTTGCTTGCTAGATGCTCGCTCTTTTGCTATGCCTATACTGCGATACCTACCACTTGCTTATCATGCCTCCCATATTGTTGAACCAAGCCTCTAACCCACCTTGTCCTAGCAAACCGTTGTTTGGCTATGTTACCGCTTTGCTCAGCCCCTCTTATAGCGTTGTTAGTTGCAGGTGAAGATGAAGTTTGTTCCTTGTTGGAACATGGCTATGTTGTTCCTTGTTGGAACATGTTTATTTGTTGGGATATCATGATATCTCTTATTTAATTAATACATCTATATACTTGGTAAAGGGTGGAAGGCTCGGCCTTATGCCTAGTGTTTTGTCCCACTCTTGCCGCCCTAGTTTCCGTCATACCGGTGTTATGTTCCCAGATTTTGCGTTCCTTACGCGGTTGGGCTATAATGGGAACCCCTTGACAGTTCGCCTTGAATAAAACTCTTCCAGCAATGCCCAACATTGGTTTTACCATTCGCCACCTAGCCTCTTTTTCCCTTGGGTTCCGCGGACTCAAGGGTCATCTTTATTTAAACCCCCCCCCCGGGCCAGTGCTCCTCTGAGTGTTGGTCCAAACTAGAGTCCTGTGCAACGCCCCCTCGGGGAAACTCGAGGTTTGGTTTTAGTTGTATGGAGAGCTCATCTGAGTGTGCCCTGAGAACGAGATATGTGCAGCTCCTGTCGGAATTTGTCGGCACATTCAGGCGGTGTTGCTGGATTTGTTTTAACTTGTCGAAATGTCTTGTAGAACCGGGATACCGAGTCTGATCGGAATGTCTCGGGAGAAGGCTTATCCTTCGTTGACCGTGAGAGCTTGTCATGGGCTAAGTTGGGACACCCCTGTAGGGATATGATCTTTCAAAAGCCGTGCCCGCGGTTATGGGCAGATGGGAATTTGTTAATGTCCGGTTGTAGAAAACCTGAAGTTGACCTTAATTAAAATACATCAACCGCGTGTGTAACCGTGATGGTCTCTTCTCGGCGGAGTCCAGGAGGTGAACACGGTGTTGGAGTTATGCTTGACGTAGGTTGTTCTAGGATCACTTCTTGATCATACTTTTATCGACCGTGTTGTGCCTTCTCTTCTCGCTCTAATTTGCGTATGTTAGCCACCATATATGCTAGTCGCTTGCTGCAGCTACACCTCATACCTTTTACCCTTCCTATAAGCTTAAATAGTCTTGATCGCGAGGATGTGAGATTGCTGAGTCCCCGTGACTCACAGATACTTCCAAAAACCAGCTTGCAGATGCCGTTGAACCGTGCAGATGACGCTACCAAGCTCAAGGAGGAGCTCGATGAAGATCTTGTCCTTTGTGTTGTTTCGTTCTAGTTGATCAGTAGTGGAGCCCAGTTGGGGTCGATCGGGGACCTTGTCGCATTTGGGGTTCTTCTTTTATTTTGGCTCCGTAGTCAGGCCTTGATTGTATCTGGATGATGTAATGCTTTATTTATGTATTGTGTGAAGTGACGATTGTAAGCCAACTATGTATCTTTTTCCCTTATGTATTACATGGGTTGTGTGAAGATTATCTCATTTGCGACATTACTTTCAATGCGGTTATGCCTCTAAGTCGTGCTTCGACACGTGGGAGATATAGCCGCATCAAGGGCGTTACATATGTAGACCCTAAAGAGATACAGAGGAAAAGGGACAGGGAGCAGTATGCACAAAATAGGGATGAAATATTAAAACGACAACGCCTATCACGTAAGCAGAGAAAGGCTACTACGACCCTACTCACCAACGATAGCACCGTGTCACACACACCAGCTACAGGACAATCCGGTGTCACCCAGCTACAACAAATAGCGTCTGAAGGTTCTGTGCTACCATAACATATTGATTGCATGGTGTTATCTTATCGAATATAACAAAAAAAAATTTACTGATGTTATCTACAATTTTCATGCAGTAGCATCAAATATACCAAATTCATCTCTATCAGCTGAACATGCCCCCACGACAAGGAGAATACTTTAACATACGACGAGGAGTCCGATTGGTTGCACCGGAATGATGCATATCAGATACAACAAATTGGTGGACGCATTAGAGCTGTTGCTATGCCTCTTGGTCATAACATGCAATCAATCTCCACCGTCGTAAGAGATATTGCACAAGGTATGCTTTAATGGCTTTGGTTTGTAATCTTCTAAACAAGAACAAAACTATAATCAGCTTCTGAATGAAAGTTACTGTCAATTGAACACAATGCAGAGCCTCTCACACAACTTTCAGGGGTTCAGGCACCCCAACTTAGCAGAATACGTAACCCATATTTCTCAATTCAAGGTCCGGTTTAGTTCGTCCATTTAGTTATGGTGGAAGTGTGTCCATAGTGTTTATTTGACCGCAATTCCTGGTTCTCTTTCGTCTATTCAGGTATAGAGCCTTTTAATGGCTCCAGTCAACCAATGAAGACGCCAACTAATGATGAGAGACGCCCTGCAGAACCGTCTCCAGATGATACTCAAAGAACTCAAGATCTACAAAGTAATTTTTATGACCCTAGACTACTATAGTACCTGATTTTGTATGCTCTACTTATCTTGTGGTTTTTCGTAGTGGGCAACGACCAGATAGAAGATCCATATGGAATATTTGAGCCTGTTGTTCAACAACCCAATTTTGAAGGTACATTATATGTTTAGTCGTTCACTGTTCAGGTTCTTTGTTGACAATTTTGTGGCATTTATGTTTGACCAATATATTGCCTACTAGACTGCTTGGCGCCATTGCAAAATGGAGAATCTGTGTACCATGAGCCTGATGAGGAAGCTAGAATATTTATGGCCAAAGGTATGTCCATTGTCTATTTCCGAATTTACCATGAGCCTCATAGGTCTTCATTCATAATTTAATATATATTGTTCTTTAATGCTAGGTCTTGCTTATGAATCTTACCAACTTGGACGCCCACGAGCAGCACCAGTATCAAATACCGATGAATTCATTTATCGAAACCTACCTACAAAGCACCATGTCCTAAGAAAGGTTCCCGACTGCCGCCATTGTGGGGCATTGCGGTTTCCATTTGAGGGCCCAGCATTTTGTTGCAGAAAAGGAAAAGTCAATATTATTACTCCAGACGTTCCAGAAGAGCTGAAACGGTTGTTTACAAGTCAAGATGATGAGGATGCTAAATATTTCAGAGAGCATATACGGTATTTCAACTCGCACTTCTCATTCACAACTCTAGGAGTCACTCTTGATCGTCGAGTAAGCACTGCGGCAGGAACTGGAGTATATACATTTCGTGCATGTGGTGGCTTATACCACGCTCTTGATGGTCTGGTGTCGGCTGATAATGGACCTCGCCATTTGCAGCTCTATATTTATGATACAGATCAAGACTTGGTTCACAGGGCTATGAGGTCTCCAGATCTTAATATAGAACTCATACGAAAGATTCTGCGAATACTTGAGCATAACCCTTATGCACAAGTTTTAAAGAGTCTAGGGTCTGTTCCAAATCTAGATGAGTATAGGATCTCACTAAACACGGATATCAAATTGGATCAACGAAGGTACAATGCCCCAACGACTTCTCAGGTGGCAGCGATATGGGTTGAAGGGAGCGACCCAAAGAATTGCTTTGATAGAAGTGTTGTCGTACATGGAAAAAAAAGAAGACCGGCCCCTATATATTAGAGCATACTATGGGTGCTACGACCCATTGTCATATCCACTATTCTTCCCACATGGGGAGACTGGTTGGAATCGTAGGATGCCATATGTTGGCCCCCTCGATGACACCACACAATGTTCGTCGGGTGACCCTGCACCCCAAGTAAACCAAACCTCTGATTTATATACAGGTATGAGGTTCATTATTCATTTATATACTTGCTATTTATGAATGAAGACTTATGTTCTCATTTTTCTGTTATACGAAAACTTGATTACAGAAAGTGAACAAGTTGGGAATTTTGAACCACATGAAGACCATGCCACGGATTTACCTGCAGGTATCGGTCATCATTGCTTATTCTTCAATTCTTATGTGGTCAATTATTATCTGTGCAAACAACGTATTGAAGGTGAAATGTTGTCAATCTTGTAGATGACACGACCCAATATTCAGCGCATAATACTGCACCACAAGTAAACCAAACCTCTGATTTATCTACAGGTATGATGTGCACTATTAATTTATATACTTGCTATTTACGAATGAAGACTTATGTTCTCATTTTTCTATCACATGAAAACTTCATTACAGAAAGTGAACAAGTTGGGAATTTTGAACCACATGAAGACCATGCCACGGATTTACCTGCGGGTATCGGTCATCATTGCTTAATCTTTAATTCTTATATGGTCAACTATTATGCCTGCAAACAACATATTGAATTTGAAATGTTGTGAATCTTGTAGATGACAATGAATATAACCCAGATGAGGATTTTGGTGACAATGAGGTGAATGTAACAAAGGCCAGGAAATTTGTTAGTGCGAGGGAGTACTACTGCTTCAAACTGCAGGTCAGGAAGAAGCTTTTTAACATCATCTTGTTCGGGGCGCGCCTTTTCCAACAGTGGGCTGTTGACATGTATATCAAGATGGAGACTATGAGGCTTGACTGGTACTCAAAGCCGGAAAATCAGAAGGTTATACGCGCTGACCTCTACCAGGTAACGTGCTTTTGTATATTCTAATAGATCATAATGCAACGACTTTATGGACATTCCATGCTTTTCTATAACCTTGTATACTATTATAGGGTCTTGTTGACACTGTCGTTGTCGGCGAGTCACGCTGTGATCGGATTGGCAAGAGAATCATGCTCCCACGTACATTTCCGGGTGGTGACCGTGACATGCAACGGAGGTTTCTAGATGCAATGGCAATAGTCCAGTGGTGGGGTAAACCGGATTATTTTATCACAATGACTTGCAATCCTTATTGGGAGGAGATAACTGAGAAATTGTTGCCTGGACAACTGCCACAAGACCGTCCAGACCTGGTGGCAAGAGTATACAAAGCTAAACAACGAGATATGATGGACTTACTGACTAAAGGTAAGCATTTCGGAGAAGTTGCGGCTTATGTACATGTCACGGAGTTTCAGAAACGAGGTCTCCCGCATGAGCATATACTTCTAATCATGAAAGCAAAAAGAAAGTTAGCGACCCCGGATGCCTATGATCGGGTGATATCTGCAGAGATACCTGACAAAGAAAAATACCCCATTCTACATGATCTAGTCATCAAACACATGATGCATGGACCCTGTGGTGAGTTGAAAAAAAGTTGTCCTTGCATGATTGATGGACAGTGCCGATTTCATTACCCGCGAGATTTTTGCAATGCCACACAACAAGGGAAAGACTCATATCCCATCTATAGAAGGAGGGACGATGGACGTGGAGTTAGGATCAGAGGAGCAAATTTGGACAATAGATGGGTGGTCCCTTACAACCCTTTTCTGCTTATGCGATACAACTACCACATTAATGTCGAAGCATGCTCAAGCATCAAGGCAGTCAAGTACTTGTTCAAGTACATCTACAAAGGGCATGATCGGACATCCTTTGCATTCAAGCAGGATATCATCAATGATGGTGGAATCATCAATGAAATCCGACAATATAGAGATGCACGATATGTAACTCCTCCAGAGGCTATTTACAGGATTTTTGGTTTTAAAATGTTTGGTGTCAGTCCATCTGTGCTGCAGCTCCAGCTTCATTTGCCAAACATGCATACAATTGCATTTAAATCTTGTGAAAATCTGGAAGATGTTCTCGCTCGACCATCTTCTTCCAAGTCCATGCTTACCGAGTACTTTGAGATGAACCGAAGGTTTCCAGAGGCACGAAAATGGTTGTACAGAGAGTTTCCAGAACATTATAGATGGATAGCTGGAAACAAGGAGTGGCAGAACAGAAGAAATAAGAGATCACAGATTGGAAGGCTTGTGTATGCACACCCTGCTGAAGGAGAAAGGTACTACTTGCGTGTCCTACTAAGTCATGTCCGGGGTGCCACTTCATTTGATGATTTAAAAACAGTAAATGGCAAGGCATGCAGTTCCTTCAGGGAGGCATGTGAGCACTTAGGCCTCATTGAGCACGACATGACTCTTGATGATTGCATGACGGAGGCAGCCACATTTCAGATGCCTTGTGCCCTAAGACGGTTGTTTGCGACTATACTGGTATTTTGTGAGGCAACAGAAATCCGACAAATGTGGGACAAGCATCTAGCATCAATGTCTGAGGATTACCGTCGTAACCAATCCAATGAGGCAACACTTGAACAGATGGTGCTTAGGGATATCAGGGATATGTTGCAATCCATGGGAAAGGATATTACAACCTATGGACTTCCAGATCTGGTTGAGACCGATGGTTCTTATGATGGTGAGCACAGAGAGGTAACAGAGGAGAGGCAAGTCACCGTGGACAAAGAACATCTAGATCTATTTAGCAGTTTGAACAGTGAGCAGCTGGCTGGTTTCAATGACATAATGGATCATGTGATGAACCAAAAAAGTCAGGTGTTCTTTGTTGATGGTCCAGGAGGCACTGGGAAGACGTACTTGTACAAGGCATTGCTTGCAAAGGTGCGTTCCATGGGCCAAATAGCAATTGCAACTGCTACATCAGGTATAGCGGCGTCGATAATGCCTGGAGGACGGACTGCACACTCTAGGTTCAAAATTCCAATAAAGCTCACTGACAACAGCATGTGTAGTTTCACAAAGCAAAGCGGTACAGCGGAGTTGCTTAAACAGGCGTCCTTAATAATTTGGGACGAAGTCGCTATGACAAAACGTCAAGCTGTTGAGACGCTTGATAGATCGTTGCAGGATATAATGGAATGTCCTTTGCCGTTTGGGGGAAAGGTTGTCGTCTTTGGTGGGGATTTCAGGCAGGTCCTTCCCGTTGTGGCACGTGGGACAAGAGCGCAGATCACAGATGCTACACTTCTGAGATCATATTTGTGGGAGAAGACCCGCAAGATATGTCTCACGCACAATATGCGTGCACAGGCTGATCCTTGGTTCTCCAAATACCTCCTAAGGATCGGCAATGGAACAGAAGAGACAATTGGCGACGACTATGTGCGTCTCCCTGACGACATTGTGATCGGCTATACTGAGGATGAAAAAGCTATTAACACGCTCATTGAAGATGTCTTCCCATCGCTGCATGCCAATGCTAGATCGAGAGAGTACATGAGCGCACGTGCAATTCTTTCGACCAAGAATGATCATGTGGATGACCTGAATGATAAGATGATCTCCAGGTTTCCATGCGAAGAAAAGTTATATCATAGCTTCGACTCAATCGAGGATGACTTGCAAAATAATTACACAATTGATTTTTTGAACTCGATCACACCAAATGGCTTGCCACCGTATGTTTTGAGATTAAAGGTCAACTGCCCAGTCATTCTGCTTCGGAACCTCGACCCTCATAATGGCCTATGCAATGGAACACGACTTATGATCAGAGCCTTCCAAGATAATGCAATCGACGCGGAGATTGTTGGAGGTCAGCATGCTAGAAAGAGGGTGTTTATACCTAGGATCCCTATGTCGCCCTCGGAGGACATCTCACTTCCCTTCAAACTTAAGAGAAAACAGTTCCCCATCCGCCTAAGTTTTGCGATGACAATTAATAAGGCACAGGGTCAGACCATCCCAAACGTTGGTATTTACCTTCCTGAGCCTGTATTCTCACATGGTCAGCTATATGTTGCATTGTCAAGGGGAGTGTCAAGAGAGACGACATGGATTTTGGCCAAGCCAAACAAGGAGGTTGATAAATCCGGGAAAAGCACCAAGAACATTGTCTACAAAGATGTTTTAGAGAGATGAGGCGGGTGTGTCATTCCATTACTTCTTTGCAGCTACTATGTTGTTGCATCTATAACTATTTTTGGAACTAACATTATTTGTTTTTCATTTGCAGGTTTAGCCTACCATGATACGGTTACATGTATATTTTATGGATACATGCACATGATATTTTATTGTACCACACAGCACACTTTTGGAAGACAAATTTAGTTTCAGGGGCGAATTGGGGTGCCGCTGAGTAGCAATTACTTCCATTGTGTATGCCTCATTTTGTAATATACAATGGTACAATTTCTCAGTGCAGAAAAACGAGTAAACATATGTATGTTCCACAAGATCTCTTTATGCTGTTTTAAATGCAGAACATTACTGCATTTAAATATGTCAAAGGCTGTGAAACTCGCCTTCGTGGAAAGCTACCAAAGGTAATTTGTCCCAGGCACCCATTTGTAGGGAATACTTTTTACTTGGAACTGGGAAGAAGCTACATTCCAGGCACCCATTTGTCCCAGGCATGAAGTTGTGGACACCAACCAAACTGGCCCTTTATACACGCATGAATTTGATGTGGTATGATTGAGACGTGAACCTTGACCACAAATTCTAATGCTAAAATGTTATAAATTGTTTTTTCACTCTTCTACATACTAATATCATTTACATAAGTTTAGTCTCAATTCTCAAATTCCCAATAGTCATGTAGATACAGATATATAAGTTTAAAAGTTTGAGTACGCACACACCCAACTGATAATATCTCTTGACCGGAGCGAGAAGCACGTGCAGGTAGTAATTAGTATGTAATAATTAGTGCTAAGGAGTGACAGCATGCTGAAACAAAACCTGAAAGCTAACCTTTTTCATATCACCAAGTCAAATGCTTTATTTTTGCCTTGAAGAAATCTACAACTGCTACAACTCCAACAGTCTGACCTTCCCAAGCTACATCCTGCAAACAAACAACATTCTTAAGAATGGCTTGGCAGAAGTTAGCAACAGGTCATCATTACCTCCTGATGTTTATTTGGCATGAACATACATAACCCAGTTTCCTTTCTTGCATGTATGACTAGAACTGAAGTGTGAGAAGAAAAACACAGGAATTGCCCACTCCAAACAACAGACACACATAAGCTATCCCGCACGCTCAAACTGATCGACATCTATTTGTCCTTTCTAAACAACCAGAAAGAATGAATCTTCATGTGAAAGACAAATAACATAAAAATAATAATGAACTGGTTATATTAACCGGAGAGACTAAAGAGAACCACAAAGTGCCAAAAGAGTTCACATATATTCAGGACAGGCTTACTCCAAGATTAGACAGTAGGAAAACAGGATCACCCAAATTATATTTTTTCTCTCCAATTCGAAAACGACTCTCATGCTCAAACCTAGACTACTGAGCTACATAAGTATTGTACTGGAATGGATAGCAATTAGGATTTAGCAAGCAGATACAGCCATTTTCAATCTAAAGAAACTTTTAAGTGTGTGGTCTCTCATTACAGGATGCATTGTACACTCAAAATTCTAAACTGCACCTAATAAAAAATCATCATTTAATTTAATATATCATATAACAGATGACCGCCTGTTATTTCTGCTCAGCATACTTATCAGAACGCAAGTATCTAAGTCATCATTTCTTCGGCTCACAAATTTGCAAGATCATCAGAACAGTAAATGTGTTACTGAAACACACACACACACAATAAAACTGACATGAGACACCAAGATAAAACTTGATCTCCAGATGCAGAAACTCTACCATGAAGTAATATCATTCTGTCATACAATCCCTTTCTTGCAAGTCATGCCCCAAGTTACCATTTCTTACAGTAGCCTCTTAAGAGAAAGGATCCTGACTTTCTATCAATAAAAGCACCACTGTGTGTGTTCACCATCCAGCAGTGATATACCGTTTGTTAAACTCGAGTTCACAGTTGCGAATGCCTGAATCCACAAGTACCTGGAGCAACCGACCACGTAGGCAAGCTGGGAGCGCCTTCTCGGAGCAGGTGTGGGAGCGAAGCACGAGGTCGACTATCACGGTGGGCACGTAGACGAACTGGAACTCGGCCCGCTCCGAGATGCCCGCTGCCGCATCGTTTCCAGGATGCTCCTCTAGCTCGCATCTTGATCTGCGCTGGAACATGTGGACGGCGGCGACAGAGTCGATCTAGGGAAGAACGGCGGGGTTAGCGGCAAGGTGAGGTCGTGGTGGGGAGAGAAGGCGGCGGGCCGAGGCCATGGTGGGGAGAGGAGGCGGCGGCCGACAGGGCGAGGCCGTGGTGGGTAGATGAGGCAGTGGGGAGAGCAGGCGGGGCCACCATGGAATGGGGAGCGGTGGGGAGAGAGTGAAGGTATGAGGAGAACAGGTAGGGAGCGTCTGGCGTGTCTTCCTTTTTTTTTCTTGATCGATGGCCCACTCATTTTGGTCAAGTATTTAGTACTTCCTTCGTCCGAAAATACTTGTTCTCGAAATGGTTGTATCTAGACTTATTTTAGTTATAGATACATCCATTTTATCAATTTTTAGAACAAGTATTTTTGGACAGAGGGAGTACTATAGGTTATCGCAAGAAAAAGTATTAAGTATAGGGGTTCCTTTGTCAAGAAAAAGTATAGGGAAAAAATATATGCTTTGTCGAATTCAATTTTTTACTTATGGATAGCTTTTTGGTCATTTGGTTTATATTAGGGTCGGATGTTGTCCAATTCTTTTTTCTTATCAGGTGTGTCCATATGGCTGTCTAGTTGTGATCTTTTTCACGAAATAAGGGTTTAACAAAATATTCAGTCATGATATTTGTAAAAAATGATTGTTCTTATTGAATATATTTAAATTCTGTAATCATGCAAGTTATCTTGTGGTATGTGGATGTTATATTTTATGGAGTAGTATTTTGTCTGACACTCAATTAGGTATTTTTCGTTCTGTATCATTATGGTTATTCTGTGTTGTACTATTATTTCAAAACTAACTATAATTATCGGTTAATAGGCTCATATGACATATTTTAGAAAAAACTACTCCCTCCGTTCCAAAATTAGTGACTCAACTTTGTACTAATTTCAGTACAATATTAGTACAAACTTGAGTCACATGTTTTGGGACAGATGGAGTATTATTTTAGTGGACTCGGAATTGAATGGTGATAATATAAGAAATTGAGACTTTGGAAAATGGCGAAAATTACACAGACGTCACGATTGTATGATTCTGGATAGATCCCCCCCTAAAAACCTCAAAACATCACATATATCATCTAAAGTTTAGCTCATCACGCATGCATTTCTCCTTTGACCGTCTGTCAATTTAACAAACTGCGACTTGATAGATGAACTTTGCTTGTGCATCAGCATGCTCGATGATGTCCCTTTACTGGAGTAAGCGATATTTTTTAAATGGCTTGGTAAAAAGACTCTCTAAAGGAGAAATAAGACTTAAATTAAATATTTTTATAGACTAGGATACGTGCGTGATACGTGCATACTTACTAGTGTATATAGGATTGCAATAGACAGCGACGGTTCACTGGCCATGATGGCATTTGCAAACGCCGTGTCCGGTAGTTTTAGTGTTTGGGATGTCATTTTTTATTAAAAAACATGGCATTTTGTTTAGTTTAGTGCATTTTTCCCCCGAAAAACTGCCACCGTCACAGCTTGATTATGTGGCTACGAGGGGGTTCGCTTTGGATTTCCTCCTGTGAATGGTCGCCAAATAGCATTAGGGAATATCCCTTAAAAACATTAGGGAATATGCATGCATAGTACTCCTACTAGTACTAGTACTTGTAATAATAATAACAAGCAGTTACTCTTGCTTAACCGTCTCAACTTCTTCCCTCCACGGATCCAAAACCTCCACGCTAACCCAACTCCGAAGGCGAAGCGAGATCAATCACCCACCCCCACCCACGCCCTATTTAGCCCCGTCATCAGACTTCTATAATCTTGAGCACGCTATACATACACGATACACAAAAACAGAAAAAAGATCAGGACGACCCCGACGCGCCACCACCTGCTCCTCCCGGCGGCTGCCTGCTCGACTCGATTCCCCAACCGCAGCAGGGTAGGTTTGATTCTCAGCTCGCTTCCAGTTTCGTTTCTCCCCGTGAGCCTCGGATTTCGGATCCCGGCGTTCCCTCACCCCCCTTGCTCGAGCTTTCCGATTCGTTCGGTGTCATCGCGCCTTCCCCGATCGATCCGCTTCCTCATACTGTTGATGATTCTGTTGGCCTGGCCCGGTCGATTCGATCGGCTTTACCGGTCGGTTTCATGGCTCCTTTGCGGCGTTGGCTTTGTTGTTATGTGAAATTTTCTGAAATTGGAACGGAGATGTTACAGGCTCAGCTGCTGTTCATGAGACCAATTCACCCCTTCCGTTTTCCTGCGGTTTCCTGATCAAAATTGATTGATGGGTTTGCTAATTCCGTATGTGTTAATTCCTATTTTTTGCAGGTCAACGACAGAACCTATCGCGCGATGGGCTTGGGACTGAGATTGCCGTTCTTCCTACTCCTCTTGCTGCTGGTCAGCCTGGGAGCCGCACAAGGCCGGAGCACAGGTATATCTCACACAACAGCCCCTTTCCAATCCCATGATGCTAGTTATGTTGTTTATTCATCTCTAAATCGACATCAGTGGCTTGGGGTTGGAATTAGAACTGGAATTAAGGATACACCTGTTGTGAAATCTTCTTATGCGAATTCGTAGTATTGGTGTCGAAATTGAAGTTGTCATATCGTCCAATTGCTTCCATGATATCATGTGCTTGTAAATCATGCATGGCTGTATAAGGATAGAATTTGGACAGCCTATGTCATTGTTAACATCGTCAACTTCTAGTATATGTTGATGCTTGGTTTTCTAATTCCTTATTATGCTGTTAGTTCGCTTTCTGTAGTTCAAGGCTTAGATGGGGAATGTGCATGAACAAGATACACACATGAATACATGATAGTGCATATCATCTTCAGTGTTAGAAGGTTCAGGTTTATAGAGATATTCCTCCTTGTGTTCGCAATTGTTCTGGCCAGTAACATCTGATTTGTTTGTTCCCAGTTTTTCTTGATATCCAGGAGGAGGCTCGAGGCTCTGGTCAAATCATCAAGGATCAACTAACTTTGAGCAAAATTCCCGTGCGTGTTGAGAGGGGCAGCCCACTATGCCCAGCTTGTGAGAAGTTTACAGAGGAAGCTCTTAGCTATCTTAGTCAGAAACAATCACAAGATAAGATGATGGAGGTCCTTCATGAAGCTTGTTCTCAGACATTCTCGTTGGAAAAGAAGGTAGTAATTTTGAACACTTTGGCCTGTAATTCATTACATAGAGTTTTAGTTACTGTAGAAAGATTGATGAAAAGATACTATATGCATAGTGATTATATTTTCTTGATAAAAAGATACCCTAAACAGAAATAGTTTATAGATTTTTCTAAGCAACATTCTGTCTCTGCAGTGTGTTGAGTTTGTGGACTCCTATGCAACTCTCTTATTTGCCAAGATCGCTGAGATCAAGCCAGAAGAGTTCTGCAAACGAAATGGCCTCTGCAGGGACAATGCTCTTCTGTCTGGTGTGAGAAGTGAGAGCACATGCGTGTTTTGCCACCACCTCATGGATGAAGTTTTGTCCAAACTGAAGGATCCTGATGCTGAGGTATTTCCTTTATCTCACTTGCATCGTTGGTGTCTTCACCTTTACCTTGTGTCTGCCTTTAATAATTTCCATATGATATCTGTAGTTTGAGATAATTCAAATTCTCCTCAAGGAGTGCAAGAAGATCGAAGGTCATGAACAGCAGGTAAGCTATATCCGGCTCATCTTTTAAAAACAAAATAATGCGCAAAGGAGACATCTCAGCTTCTTCGGTTAATGTTCAATATATAGCACGCAAAGGATGCACAGGCTGATAATTTTCTTGTTCGACAGTGCAAACGACTGGTCCTGCAATACATCCCTCTCATCCTGGTGAACGGAGAGAAGTTCCTCGAGAAGAACGATATATGTACCATTGTCCAAGCGTGCGATGCTGGCAAAAAGACAATGGTCGGGCCATTCTCCGAGGAGGGTTTGTTGCGTGATGCATGAAGGTAGAAAGACCACACCAGGCTGCGTAAACCCAGACGAAACATTATGCACTAGTTCTTCCTTGTTGTACATAGGTGTCCAAAAATTCGTCTGGCTTTTGCCTTGTACTGCTGCTCCTGCATTCTGTGGATGCTTTGTATTATAAAGGGAGCGGCATGACAAACAGTTTATTATGTCAACTTGAAGCCGTGTTGTACTTATTACTTCGTCAGTGTTTAATTTGTAATGACATTTGAACAACTGTAGATACTAAATCGAGTTTCAGTCTGTCTGCTAATAAGGGGGCTCTAGTCTCGTCATATGCCTTGTTTTGACTATGAGATTTCGGTCGGTGAAGAGCTAGATTTTCTGTCCCCTTTGCCGTTGAACATGCTAACAAGTGGATTGCCCCTACCAAAGAGTTGGTGCCAAATTTTTGGTTGAGGTTTTGCTTGCCAATGGATTGGCCAGTTGGCTAGAAAAACTTTGGCCAACTACCATAGAAAATAAAAAAACACTATTGCAAACATTGGTATTCTATACATAAAAAACATGTTAATAAATGCATGCGGGGACATGTCTTTATGCAACGAAAATATCATGAGATGATACATTCTTTTAGGTCATTGAGCTTTTTCTTAAGTGAAGGACTCCACGAAAAGAATATAACATTTCAAGCACATAAGAGAAATAGAATAAAATGTTGTACTCCCTCCATTTTTCTAAACAAGGCCACTTTGTTCAACAAAAAATATGGATTATATGTCATCAAAAATATATCAGCAAAAAGTTCTTTGAAATATACATTCAATGACATACTTTTTGTTGCATATAATTCATTGTTAATCGAAGTTAGACATAAAAATATGAAATAGCCTTATATATAGACATGGAGGGAGTAGGTAAAGTGCAACCAAATAAAACCCAATAATATCTCGAGTTCTCGACCGCAAGCACAAGCAACCGTGCAATGTGAGTGAAGAGAGGGGTAGAGTGACTTCGGATCAAATCATGCTTACCCTATACCACCACCGACGTCTTGGAATAAGGCTGTCCATAGTTGGACTATCATACCTAACACTATTGTGCATGTCAACTAGGCAATTTTAATGATGTGGCATAGAATACAAAAGAGAGGCATATCATGATACCGTACCATAACAAATACTCCTTCCGTTCCTAAATATTTGTCTTTCTAGATATTTCAACAAGTGACTACATACGAAGAAAAATGAGTGAATCTACGCTCTAAAATATATCTATATACATCCGTATGTGGTATCCATTTGAAATCTTTAGAAAGACAAATATTTAGGAACGGAGGGAGTATTATACTATATATGTTTTGCATGACAGTAAATAAGATCATCTAAGATACTAATCTATGATACTATGACACTAACTTATGATACTACCAAATGCTGGTCTCTTAGCAATGTTATTATAGGCAAAATGCTGATGTAGCACTGCAATTAAAAAGAGGGAGTGGAGTTGTATCTTACCTAAGATCGACTCTTAGCTCATTTTTATGTGTAGTGCAATTAATGTTTTGATCTTTTGTGCCTTACCTTCTTATTTTTCACTTCTTTTCTTCTCTCTGCAACTAAGGAACAGTGTTAAGATTCCAAAAAAATCCTTAATAAACTGATTAAATACAATATCACTTAGATACACCCCCTAAATACAATGCATTGGGGTGACTGTCTTTTATTTATTTGTATATATCTATGATGACGTGTTAAGACTTTGTTTTTTGCGAGCCTTGCCTTTCTCTTTTTTTTTGCGTAAATCAGGCCTTAGAAATGAGAGCATAGAAAACTGCAGAGCTGGCTAATTAAATGAAAGGATTTCGAACCAATTGTTTTGCTAATTCAACAAGAATGACATGTTAAGAGACAATGCATCGGGAGTGCCGATCAAATACTATAATATTCTCTCTCTATTACTTTTTATAAAACGTTTTAGACAACTGATTTTGAACTGCTTTTGAGCTGTTCGAACTATCTAAAACATCTTATAAAAATGAACATAGAGATTATCAAATACTCCGTATTATAATATCTCGAGCAGGAGCAACATTACAACGCGAGCGAAGAGGCGATGGGGCTGACAAGGAGGGAAGGGAGGCAGAGGCGAGTCAACTCCAGCCCGCCCGGTCACCGGCCGGAGGGGAGAATGGCGGAGACAGGTCCGACCCACCGGCTCCGCGCGCGCGCCGAGGCGGCGGTGGCGTCCCTGGTGGACGTCCGCCCCCACGAGATGGCCCCGCTGACCAGCGCCGCCTCCACCTTCTTCTTCGTAAGCCATCTCTCTCGTCGAATCTGTACCTTCCAAATTCAGCCACCAGCGGAGAACGGAAAATCCTCACTCTATGGGTGACGCAGATCCTGAGCGCCTACTTCGTGGTGCTGCCGCTGCGGGACGAGGGGGCCATCTCGCTGGGCCTCGGCGCCCTCCCGGGCCTCTTCGCCGGCTCGCTCGTGCTCACCGTCCTCGCGGCCCCCGTCGCCTCCCTCGCCTTCTCGCTCCCGTCCGTCCCCAAGTCCAGGGTCCGTGCCTTCCTCACTTGGGTCGTTTCTGTTTGCTTGTGTTTAAACGGGAACAATTCAACCACAGCAGACAAAAGCAATGCAAATAATGCAAGGATCCAACAGAACAAAGACTGTACTTCCCTAAACACCACACCACCAGTTTTTTTTTAAAAAAACACCACACCACCAAGACAAGAATTATAAACCAAACGCCTAGTTGGACTTAGTTTAAAACACACACACACACCTTCGCCAGAACCTATTTACTTTAGCAGAAATAAAATGTATGTTTTTGCAATGATCTGCTATTTCATGTGGTTTATGTCTAGGGCTGCAAGTCAATCTTAAATATAAGCTTCTGTTATTTTCCTTTGACGCGCCCCTGTTTTTATTCAGGTAATTGGCGATGATTTTATGAAGTCGAAATTTTCCAGTACTCCCTCCGTTCCAAAATAAGTGTCATGGTTTTAGTTCAAATAAGACTTACACCCTCCGTCCCATAATATAAGAGCGTTTAGGGAGTATTTTGGAACAGCGGGACTAGCAATTATTTTTCCTTCACCGACACAAGCTAATTCCTATCACCTGTACCTGCAATTTCAGGCTTTGGTTTTGATACACAGGTTCTTCAGCATATCCGTTCTTGTATTTTTTGTGCTTTGGTTTGCCTCGAAGCCGGGCTCCCCATCTACCGCCCAGGTAACACACACTGATAACATGGTGGATTATTTTCTCTTTTTCTGTATGCATGTTTAGTTTCCCTGGAGTTTGCAAGTATCCCATGCTGATATTACACCGGAAAAAATATTTTTGAATCCATCTGCCATCTTGCACTCCAGCCACTTTGCTCGCTTTCTAAATTTCCTAATTGAAGAAGGCAGGGCCAAACTTATTTTTGTTTCTTTTTGTCGATATTATGATCAAGTCAAGTGAAGATGGTTCAAATAAACCTGCTGGCTGGGGAAACCACAGCTGGTTATACATAGTTGTGAGAATAAGCTTCTTTCTCTGGGTAAGCCATTTCCTGTTACATGATCCTGTCCATGTTTTTGAGATTTAAGTTATCGTCCATTTGAATTACTCTCTTCATCTGAAGGTTGCTTTGCTTAATCTCATTACAATATCATCCACTTGGGCAAGGGTAATTGATGTCATGGACAGTGAGGTATCATTTGACAACCGCACCAGAAAATATCGGTTACCCCTTAGACATTTCACATGTTCTTTTCAAATCCTTATTTCTCTTTTGATTCAGTCAGGTTCAAGATTGTTTGGTTTTATCGGGGCTGGTGCTACGCTAGGGCAACTTTTTGGTTCTTTGTTTGCTGCAAGCATGGCATGGATGGGACCCTGTATGTATCTAGGACGTTCCTCTGAATAACATAATGAGCTCCTGTCTGATTTTTCATGGATGCAATGTCATATTTACTAAAATTTCCTCAGTTCTGCTCCTATTTTCCTCCCTCTTGATGGAACTTGCTGCACTGTCATCTAAAGGAATTTGCATTGATGCTAATCATGGTTCAACAGAATTGCCATCAACAGGGTATGTAATCCTTCTGGGCATGAGTTACAAGTTCTTGACTTATTTTCCTGTTAATTTTGACATGAGTAACCAGCATGTTTTATGTACAAAATTTCTTTCTTGATTAACCTTAGCGAATTTTGAGCCACAAATACAGTCTCTGAAATCTGAATAGTCCACTTTATGACTAACTTGGAATGATTTTATTAGTTTCAAAAAGTTATGATAAAAAATAGGAGTTAAAATGGTGGGCTTTTACATTATTTTTTAGGTGTTACTGATGATTTTATTCGACTTGTTGGTGCCTCCTTTTGTTCACAAGCGAGCATTTAAGACATTCCAATTTATTACAAACTGCAGAGCAGAACCAAGTCAAAATACCGAGCTTGGTGATGAAATGTCTTCGCTGGTCACTTCACCTAGAACACCTTCCCAATCTCAAAAGACAAAGCCTGGGATTTTTGTGATGTTTGAAGGTTTCTGGCTGATCATGCGCTCGCCTTACCTGATATACATATCTCTGTTTCTATGGCTGAGTGCAGTTGTCTCATCCTTCTTTTACTTCCAGGTATGATTGTTCTCCTTTCGTGTATGACATTGATGATAAGTTGTGCAATCCCGGGAGCATGTTGCTTCCTTAAATAAATTGTACTCCCTCCGTCCGGAAATACTTGTCATCAAAATGAATAAAAGGGGATGTATCTAGATGTATTTTAGTTCTAGATACATCCCTTTTTATCCATTTTGATGACAAGTATTTTCGGACGGAGGGAGTAGAACACAAAGGATCCTCCATTTTCTCACCCAACCTTTTCTCCTTGATTTCCAGAAAGTAACTATAGTTGCTACTACAATATCAAGCCCAACTGCCAGAAGGAGAACATTTGCACTGATAAACAGCTTTATAGCAGTTTTTATTCTTGCCGGACAGCTCACTTTGACGGTATTTTTTTCATCTTGATATTATCCTCGTTTTACTCTACTTCATTACCCCCTTTTCAGTGTGAATAAGTGAATATCAGGCAGATAAGTTGTCACCAAAGAATTACCTTATTAAAAGATATAAATATAATCAAACTTATATCACCCTCTCTTAATATCTATGCTGTTTGTTTCCTTAATGCAAATCATAATTGCAATAGTAATTCCATAATAACTTCCACTTCAAGATCAGCATGTCAACAATGTAATTGCCGTATAAGATTACTGAATAAAATTTATAAATGTGCACCTCCCGTTTTTGCTATTTTTTCTGTGTATAGTGTTTACTGAATATTTTTTTGTGGGACACCCGGTTATTACTTTCAAGAAAATAACCTTCCATCATGCGATGGAATCTCAATACGCTTCCCCTTCGAAACTAATTCCCGTGCACATTCAGATAATTCCAATTAGACACCCATGCGTTCTGCATTTCTAATATCTGTGTCAAGGGACAAACTTCATGCAGTGTAGTCCAACTGATGCATGCTGTGACTCTAGCTGTCTAACAATTCCACAATGATATTTGGTGGTGAATAAAACAATATAAATTGACAAATCAAGATATGCCTCAGCCAAATGGTAGTTAGAAGACTCTGCAATGACCAACCTAGATTAGTGTTTTCTTTTCATTCGTATGACCTGTTTAGATCATAGGTATCTTGTCGCCCTATCAATTTCTGGGTATATGATTTGAACAAGTATTTATTTCAGGGTCATATCCTTACAGTAGCTGGTGTAACGGTTGCTATTTGCGCATCTCCATTTATTGCTGCCTCAAATTTGGTTGCCCTTGCTGTATGGCCAACTTGGTTTGCTGTTGCTGTCACTGAAACAATTCGAAAGGTATCGATAGACCAGGGCATTCTTACTGAACTCTCGATGCCATTTTCTACCATTAGATGTTGATATAAAAAGATGCATGTAAAGGTAATGCATATGCAAAAGCTGAGTAGCCATTACCATTGAATTTATGCAGACACACTATATCTTTAGTTTGGTTTAGTACCCTCAAATGATTTCGTATGAAAGAGCTTATGTGTTTTAGTATATTTTTCCTATTGTTAATAAGCTGAGAAATCATCAACGGCAGGATTCATTTTCACTTCAGTTCGAATATTAGTGCAGCTTCATCTAGTTGCATCTGGAACCAATGCATGATAACATCTGTTATACTCAAAATTAATCAAGGCGCTGGCTCTGTATGTAATTAATATATCAAAAATCATTATACTGCCAGTGGTTAGCAAAATTCTTGTTTGGTAAAAGGGTTATAGCCACAACCGATTTTCTTCATCTACCAACACTGATTTAGGCAAAAGAAATACTGATTTAGGGCATACTGATTGTTTTTTGGTACTAGGTGATGTTTGTGAGTACCTACTATTTGTTGTATTTACTACTCCCTCCTTTCCAAAACACTTGTCATGGTTTTAGTTCAAATTTGAACTAAAACCACGACAAGTATTGGTTTTAGTTCAAATTTGAATTAAAACCACGACAAGTATTTTGAAACGGAGGGAGTACATGTTATTATTTCTATCTTCAGGTATACTCTGAGATAAACACATAATTATTCTAATTTGTTGTTTCTCAATCTTTTAACTTCGTTGCAGGTAACTACCTATGTTTTGACTAGACCGGGAAGGGAGTTATTATTTACTGTTGTCTCACAGGATGAGAAGTACAAAGCCAAGGTAAAAAATGAGTTATGTAATTTGAGCATGCTAACTACTAGGAAACATGATGAGGCATGACTTGGTCTCCATAGATGATCAAATGATAATAGCATATAAATGGGATATAACCCTTTCGCTCTCATTTTGACCGGTTTCCACCTGATTTTATTTGGAGGTGAGGTCCACTAGCTGTCCACCTGGGCCCAGAATGATTTTAGTAACTTGGATCACCACAGTAGGGATCAAATTATCGTTTTTAGACACATGATACTCGGCGTCAAGTGAACAATTTAAGCATTCAACATTTTTCCTTCTAATTAATTGCGGCGCATCAGGGGAACTACTGCTCTCTGCAAATAGTAGGAGTACATCAATAACCTAAAAAGTCTAATTCGGAGACAGTATTTGCCACCGAGGAGTGCTTTTGCTACTGTTGAGTACTCACCTTATTGCAAGTGTAATATTTTTTTAAAGCATCTTGCCTGATATTGGCAAATCATGTGGATTTTATCTTGTTTTGCTGCCCATTTTCTGTGTTGATTTTGTCTTATTAATTTGGCTAAATAAACGTTTTCCTGTAGGTCTGTATAGATGTTATTGTTCAAAGGCTTGGTGATGCGACAGCTGCTGGAATTTACACATTACTTTTCAGCAGCTTCGAGAAGAAAATATCCATTGTCAACCTCTATGCATTGCCGGTATGAATCATGTCTGATCATTTACTTGCTCATTTCCGTTTACCGTATCATATTGTATGTTTATTGTGTTTTTTAATCTCTCAAAGATAGCTCCTTGGCATTGTAGTCTGTTTGATCATGCCTCAGTAGGTAATTCTTGATGCAGATGTTGCACTAATACTTTGCTAGAAACTAATTAAGATACACTTTTCTCGTGTGAAGATGCTTTGAATGGAAAAATGTCCATGTCTGGATATTTGGCTGGTCAAAAGTGTGTATACTCCCACCAAAGCGTTCAAAGTCTGGGGAGCTCTTTGCTAGCTGAACTGCTGAACACAACTGAATATATAATCCATGCTGAAATTTAAAACATCTTGCTTCAAACCTTTTACCTATCTCTACTTGTATGTTAAAACCTGGTTAACTTTGCCAACTACTGCTGACCCTTCTTATTCCACAACTAGTACAATTTATGGGTTTGCTAAACACAATCGCCTGATTTTTTGATAACTCTGTCGATTTTGTGGTTGCTGGATCTGCACAGAGATGCGTGTGGGAGATGTGCTTTTAGGAATAATCAATGAATTGGGTGGGGTTGAACCTATGACCTCTCGCTGCACACCTTACTTGACTACTGCCACCATACCAGTTGTACTAGAGCTGGGTCGATTAATTTGGATCGGAGGGGGTAGTTAAGTTACACCTTTTGTTTTTTTGTTGCGTAATTACACACCCTTTCGGAATCGACTGTGTTTCAGTGAACTCTCAGTGATTAAGTTCCATGCGGTCCCTACAAATTTCCAGACAAATATCTTGGTGTTAACTGTGCAGCATTTTTTTTTTGCCTTTTTTGGGGGTCATGGGACATGTCTAATGATTTGTGCTTATTCCTTTTGTTACCAGCTCTGCTTTGTCTGGCTTCTCATTGCATTTCATTTGGGACGGCTCCAGACAAATCTTGCCAAGCTTCAGGCAGCTTCTGACCCGTCCTAGTTCCTCCCAAACATGTACCTGGAACCTAAAAAATAGGTATCGTGGTGCTTCTTGACATCTATCAAGACATGTGGTTGAGTAAGGCTGTTTGTGCCTGGCTTTTACTTTTCTAGGATATCGACTCAAGACAGTGAAGTTGTTCGAGAATGCAGAAGTACAGTATGTCCTGAAGACAATGTTTTTGCCACCAGCATTGATTTTGTCTGCACATTTCAAAGGAGCTACAAATTGACGAACGGACATTCGAATATAACACTGGAAGTAAAGTAACTACCTGAAGGGTGAACATAGAGGAAGACATAAATAGTACTAGCAGGCTAGCAGCTTAGAGTATAAGAATACACGAATTTTGTATCTGCTTTTAGTCCATCCTTTCATGGTGGAAAATTGTGTCATGCAAACTTTAAGCATGTTAATTCATTGTTTATGGGGAAAAGTAGGGCTGGATAGGTTGGGCATTGTTCTGTTGTGCTGCATAAAATAATGTACTGTCCAATACCACTCCCAGACTGCATATCATTTGCAGAGATGTGTAATACCGACAACCATCTGATGAACCCGGACTACTGATGCTACGATGAAATATTTCTGTATTTTTTTGTGTGATTTGAACTGGCTTCCCTGTGAAACTTTCGTGAAATTTGGAAGTCTTAAGAGCATCTACAACCGAGCACCCCAAACCGTCCCCGAATGCCCGAGCGGACGGCCCGGTCACTTACCGGTTGTGAAAAACCGACCCAGACGGGTGTCTTAAATTGTCCTCAAACGCCCGATGCTCCTCATATCCAACCCAAATACGAGGTGGATATGAGGCGGCCCTGGCATGTCCGCCATGTCTGTTTGGCCTAGCCCGGTCTACTCGTGCCTCACAACTATCCCCATCTGAAAAACCCTAGACACCGGTCAATCTGAACTCCACTTCCCTCCCCTCTCCGTCCACTCCATTTCCGATCCCTCCCCTTTGATCCGATGGCCGGCGAGGAAGTAGCGGTGGCTCCGATGCCGACTCCGACGGCTGGAGCATTGATGTGGAGGATGTGGCCCTCCGCATCGCCTTGAGGAGGTCGTTACTCGAACAAGGCGGCCGTAGCAGCGACAGATCTTCTTCCTGAGCGCCCGTCGATGCAGCGCTGACGACATCGCTGGCCCGTCCTGCCCGGCGCGTAGCTCCGCTCCCGTCCTTTAGGTACGCTGGCAACCACCACCCTCTATTCCGGAAGTGGTACCCGGCCACCGCTGGGTCCTCGTGCCCGCACAGGCGTCGACGCGCATGAGAAGGCCCAAGTCCGAGGCACGAGCAGCCCGCCACGAGCAGTAACGGGTAAGGGAGAGGGCAGCGGCAGGGGAGGCGCTGACCAGACGCCGGGCACGCGCGAGCATGCTGGCTGATCTCAATGCCACGCTCCTCATGTCAGTCCTCCGCCGCTCTCTCACGGCGGCGAGACAGATGCACGGTGCCTCCGCTGCAAGAATGTCAAGGCACTCTGACTTGCATCAAGTTGTTAGAGCATGAGGCAAGCACGGAGGTGGCGACAAAAGCGGCCCGCCATGCGAAGGAGCAGGACCGCTTGCTCCGCAGGCTGTCGTGCCGAAGCTGCTGCTCAGACTCCGACTTGACAGGCGGTTCCACCTCCAGCTTCGACGACGACGCACCACCGCACACCTACGCCTACACAGAGATGTGGGGCACAACCGCATCGACGACCGGAAGGGTAAGGGGCCGACGAGGAAATGGTGATTTCCTCCGCCCTTTGTAGTATTGATTTGCACTCTCCGCCATTGAACTCCGATGAACTATGCTCCTTTTGTGCGGCAATGAAATGTCGATCCGATGAACTGCATGCGTTCAACGTCTTTTATGTAGCTGTGCATGGGTTGTATGGTTTTGAGGTTTCGAAAATGAGGGACGTGGGTGTGGAAGCCAATAAATAAGGCATGCCCGGTCAGTGCCCGCGGACGCGGCGAGGGCCTGGATTTGCTATCTCTTGTTGTAGATGCTCTAAGAGCAACTCCAACATGCCAACCCAAACAGATGCACGCTTTGTCCGCTTTTCTCCGTTTGGGTCGGCCACGCGCTCGTTGTCCGCCCTCTTTTTCGTTTGGGTCGGCGGTGCGCCTAGCTGTAAGGGCATATTTATCCCTAAGTGTTTTGGTGATTGATGACAACGCATTTGCGGACTAATCGTGTGCCTTGAATATTCCAGACACTTCATTGCTAGGCACAAGACGATTGGGTGCCCCTCAAAGACTGATGAAGACGGCGTCTTTTCTACGTTTCTTTTTGGTGGATTTGAGTCGTAGGAAAGCCGTACTATTAAGAGGGGGTCCGCATTGGAAAGGTTTGGGTGGAATCATCACGTACACGTCTCCTTCTTGTCCCCTCATTTTTCCTTGGAGCTTTCTCCGTTTTCTTGCCTCCCTTGTCTGGCTGCTGTGGTTGGTCGCGGTAGTACTGCTCCCAGGAAAATGGTAGTACCGTAGGCATCCGCGGTAGTACCATGCGGTGGCGCGGTAGTACCGCAGGTGCCCACGGTAGTACCGCTCCCCTGGAGCCGCACTACCGCTGCCCACCAGGCTAGTGCCGCCCCTTTGCGGTAGTAGGGGCGGATGTAATTTTTTACATCCGCACCTACCGCGGTAGTACCGTTTTCGCCGAGCGGTAGTACCGCGCTATGCAGTCAGGCAGTAGTACCACCCCTCGGCGGTACTACTGTGTCGGGTTTTTGCTACTTCCGTTTCTTTGCGGAAGTAGGCACGGAAGTTCCCTTCCCCCTGGCTGGGGGTTTTTGCCTTGCGGTAGTACCGCATGGGGGGCGCGGTAGTATCGCGCGTGCGGAAGTACCGCCCCCAGCTCCGGCGCGTCTGTTTATCTTTACTGTCGCTGGAGTTGCGGCAGTACCGTGGGTCGGTACGGTAGTACCGCACAGCCGTGCGGTAGTACCGCGCGGCCTTGCGGTAGTACCGCTGGCCAGGCGCGGTAGTACCGCTGGCCGCGGGCTGGTTGGTGGGTAAAGGTTGGATCCTTTTCCCACACTATATAAAGGGTCCCCTTCTTCCCCGTTGACTCACCTCTTCCACCCCTAAGCTCCATTATTGCTCTAAGCTCCATTTTCGCCCGATCTCACTCCCTAGCCGACCAAACTTGTTGATTTGCTCGGGAGTGGTTGAGAAGGCCTCGATCTACACTTCCACCAAGAGATATTTGATCCCCCCCACTAATCCCTTGCGGATCTTATTACTCTTGGGTGTTTGAGCATCCTAGACGGTTGAGGTCACCGCGAAGCCATAGTCCATTGTGGTGAAGCTTTGTGGTGTCGTTGGGAGCCTCCAATTGAGTTGTGGAGATTGCCCCAACCTAGTTTGTAAAGGTTCGGTTGCCGCCTCCAAGGGCACCAATAGTGGAATCACGACATCTCGCATTGTGTGAGGGCGTGAGGAGAATACGGTGGCCCTAGTGGCTTCTTTGGGAGCATTGTGCCTCCACGCCGCTCCAACGGAGACATACTTCCTCTCAAAGGGAAGAAACTTCGGGAATACATCCTCGTCTCCACCGTCTCCACTCTTGGTTATCTCGTGCCTTTACTTGTGCAAGCTTATTTGTTTCATATATCTTGCTTGCTTGTGTTCCTATCCTTGTTGCATCATATAGGTTGCTCACCTAGTTGCATATCTAGATAACCTACTTTGATGCAAAGTTTAAATTGTTAAAGAAAAGCTAAAAATTGTTAGTTGCCTATTCAAACCCCCTCTAGTCAACCATATCGATCCTTTCAATTGGTATCAGAGCCTCGTCTCTTTATTAAGGACTTTACCGTCCAAAGAGTATGGTTGATACCGTAGACGGTGTGGAGGAACACTCCGGTGTGAATCCGACCTCGTCTACGGGCGATGGGGGAACCTCGGTCTCTCGTGAGGAGTTCAATGTGGCCTTGGAGACATTGAAAACCTCCATGACGACCGAAGTTGAAAGCATGTTTACTAAATTTCTTGAGGGGCTTAAACTATCCACCGCACCGTTGAAAGTGGGTGACCCCACCGACAAGGTGACGGATGCTATCCCCGACAAGGGGGAAGCTAGTAGTGAAAAGGCTCCTTCTTCTAGTGGTAAAAATGGTACCGGCATCTTTGCTCATGTGGAACCACCACTTGTTTATGGTGGACCGGTTCCTTCCACTCATTTGAATCATGCCGGTCCTCCCCCTAAGATTGTGAAAAATGAGGACTTTGATTCTTGGGTTTACCGCTTTAAACGTCATTTAAATCATGTGAACACTAACCTTTGGAGAATCATTGAAGAAGGTTTCTATCCGCATGATCCAAAGCAACTTCACTCCTCGAGAAGCCGCGGACAATCAATTCAATGAGAATGCTCTCTTCATCATTCAAGATGCAATTCCACCCGAAGACCTACCTCATCTTCGTCCCTTCGCCTTGGCCAAAGATGCATGGCATTGTGTTGTCTCTCTCTACCGGGGAAGCGCAAGCATTCAACGCTCCAACTATGAAGTGGTGCAAGATGAGGCCGATGAGTTTGCAATGAAAGAAGATGAAGAACCTCGTGAGCTTTATCGGAGAGTAACCAAACTCGCGGTCTCACTACGAGATCACGGGAGCAAGGACACAGATGACAATTGGATCAAGCGCAAATTCCTCAAGGCAATGATGCTCTATCACAAGGCCATGTCCTCCGTCATTCGTCAAAGACCGGACTTCCACACTTTGACCTCAAGCGAAGTGTTGGATGAGTTTGTGGCCATGAACATTTTGGACAAGACCGCCGACAATGCGGTGCTTCGTTCTCAAAGGGCAAAGAAGCCAGACCTTGCATTGAAGGCCAAGCTCACCGTTGAAGAATAAGAAGTGGAAGAAGAGGAGAGCAACCCTGAAGATACGAAGTACGCGTATCATGAACACATGGCACTTGCTTCAAGGCAATTTTGGAGCAAGAAAAACTCGAGGCCAAACTTTAGCAAAAACAACTCAAGTGGCACGAAGAGCAAGCAACGTGTAAGGACTTGCTACAATTGTGGCAATGTGAGTCATTTTGTTGCGGAGTGCCCGTATGAGAAGAGGGAAGACAATGGTGGCAAGCTCATCCGAAAGGACAAGGCCAAGTCGTTCCCCAACAAGAGCAACTTCACCAAGAAGACTCCTCCCAAGGCATTGGTGGTACAAGAAGAGTACAATGAGGATGATGACGATGATTAAAGTGATGAGTCGGTTGCCATGGCCTCCGTTGCCATTGCGACGGCTCCACGGGTGTCTCTCTTCGACTCACCCAATGAGAGCATCACCGCCAAGTGCCTCATGGCTAAAGCCACCAACAAGGTAACCTCCAACATCAAAACTACCATCATTAATCATCTTTCTCCGACGGATAGCATTAATGAACTTGAGGAAGCTAATGTGGAGGCTAATGAGTTTGAGGCCTTTATGGGCAAACTCAAGGGAAAATCCAAGAAGCACTTTGTTGCTCTCTTGGAACAACTTGGTGAAGCCAATGACATGATCGAGGCTCACGAAAACACCATCACTAAGATGGAAGTGAAGGAAATATGCCCTAGAGGCAATAATAAAGTTATTATTTATTTCCTTATATCATGATAAAAGTTTATTATTCATGCTAGAATTGTATTAACCGGAAACATAATACATGTGTGAATACATAGACAAACAGAGTGTCACTAGTATGCCTCTACTAGACTAGCTTGTTAATCAAAGATGGTTATGTTTCCTAACCATGGACAAAGAGTTGTCATTTGATTAACAGGATCACATCATTAGTTGAATGATCTAATTGACATGACCCATTCCATTAGCTTAGCACCCGATCGTTTAGTATGTTGCTATTGCTTTCTTCATGACTTATACATGTTCCTATGACTATGAGATTATGCAACTCCCGTTTGCCAGAGGAACACTTTGTATGCTACCAAACGTCACAACGTAACTGGGTGATTATAAAGGAGCTCTACAGGTGTCTCCAAAGGTACATGTTGGGTTGGCGTATTTCGAGATTAGGATTTGTCACTCCGATTGTCGGAGAGGTATCTCTGGGCCCTCTCGGTAATGCACATCACTTAAGCCTTGCAAGCATTGCAACTAATGAATTAGTTGCGGGATGATGTATTACAGAACGAGTAAAGAGACTTGCCGGTAACGAGATTGAACTAGGTATGGGATACCGACGATCGAATCTTGGGCAAGTAACATACCGATGACAAAGGGAACAACGTATATTGTTATGCGGTCTGACTGATAAAAGATCTTCGTAGAATATGTAGGAGCCAATATGAGCATCCAGGTTCCGCTGCTATTGGTTATTGACCGGAGACGTGTCTCGGTCATGTCTACATTGTTCTCGAACCCGTAGGGTCCGCACGCTTAAGGTTACGATGACAGTTATATTATGAGTTTATGCATTTTGATGTACCGAAGGTTGTTCGGAGTCCCGGATGTGATCACGGACATGACGAGGAGTCTCGAAATGGTCGAGACATAAAGATTGATATATTGGAAGCCTATGTTTGGATATCGGAAGTGTTCCGGGTGAAATCGGGATTTTACCGGAGTACCGGGAGGTTACCGGAACCCCCCGGGAGCTATATGGGCCTTAGTGGGCCTTAGTCGAAAAGAGAAGGGCAGCCCATAGATGGGCCGCGCGCCCCTCCCCTCCCTTGGTCCGAATAGGACAAGGAGAGGGGGCCGGCCCCTCTCTCTTTTCCCCCCTCCGCGAATCCTATTCCAACTAGGATTGGGGGGGGGATCCTACTCCCAGAGGGAGTAGGACTCCTCCTGGCGCCTCTCCTAGGCCGGCCGCACCCCCCCTTGAGCCTTTATATACGGAGGCAGGGGCACCCCAGAGAACACAAGTTGATCCACGTGATCATATTCTTAGCCGTGTGCGGTGCCCCCTTCCACCATAGTCCTCGATAATATTGTAGCGGTGCTTAGGCGAAGCCCTGCTGCAGTAGTACATCAAGATCGTCACCACGCCGTCGTGCTGACGGAACTCTTCCCCGACACTTTGCTGGATCGGAGTCCGGGGATCGTCATCGAGCTGAACGTGTGCTAGAACTCGGAGGTGCCGTAGTTTCGGTGCTTGATCGGTCGGGCCGTGGAGACGTACGACTACATCAACCAAACGCTTCCGTTGTCGATCTACAAGGGTACGTAGATCATACTCTCCCCTCTCGTTGCTATGCATCACCATGATCTTGCGTGAGCGTAGGAATTTTTTTGAAATTACTACGAAACCCAACAGTCAACAGTGGCATCCGAGCCTAGGTTTTTATGGTTTGATGTTATATGCACGAGTAGAACACAAGTGAGTTGTGGGCGATATAAGTCATACTGCTTACCAGCATGTCATACTTTGGTTCGGCGGTATTGTTGGACGAAGCGGCCCGGACCGACATTACGCGTACGCTTACGCGAGACCGGTTCTCCCGACGTGCTTTGCACATAGGTGGCTTGCGGGTGACAGTTTCTCCAACTTTAGTTGAACTGAGTGTGGCTACGCCCGGTCCTTGCGAAGGTTAAAACAGCATCAACTTGACAAACTATCGTTGTGGTTTTTGATGCGTAGGTAAGATTGGTTCTTGCTTAAGCCCGTAGCAGCCACGTAAAACATGCAACAACAAAGTAGAGGACATCTAACTTGTTTTTGCAGGGCATGTTGTGATGTGATATGGTCAAGACATGATGCTAAATTTTATTGTATGAGATGATCATGTTTTGTAACCGAGTTATCGGCAACTGGCAGGAGCCATATGGTTGTCGCTTTATTGTATGCAATGCAATCGCGCTGTAATGCTTTACTTTATCACTAAGCGGTAGCGATAGTCATGGAAGCATAAGATTGGCGAGACGACAACGATGCTACGATGGAGATCAAGGTGTCGCACCGGTGACGATGGTGATCATGACGGTGCTTCGGAGATGGAGATCACAAGCACAAGATGATGATGGCCATATCATATCACTTATATTGATTGCATGTGATGTTTATCTTTTATGCATCTTATCTTGCTTTGATTGACGGTAGCATTATAAGATGATCTCTCACTAAATTAACAAGAAGTGTTCTCCCTGAGTATGCACCGTTGCGAAAGTTCTTCGTGCTGAGACACCACGTGATGATCGGGTGTGATAGGCTCTACGTTCAAATACAACGGGTGCAAAACAGTTGCACACGCGGAATACTCAGGTTATACTTGACGAGCCAAGCATACACAGATATGGCCTCGGAACATGGAGACCGAAAGGTCGAGCGTGAATCATATAGTAGATATGATCAACATAGTGATGTTTACCAATGAAACTACTCCATCTCACGTGATGATCGGACATGGTTTAGTTGATTTGGATCACGTAATCACTTAGAGGATTAGAGGGATATCTATCTAAGTGGGAGTTCTTTAAGTAATATGATTAATTGAACCTAAATTTATCATGAACTTAGTACCTGATAGTATCTTGCTTGTTTATGTATGATTGTAGATAAATGGCCCGTGCTGTTGTTCCGTTGAATTTTAATGCGTTCCTTGAGAAAGCAAAGTTGAAAGATGATGGTAGCAATTACACGGACTGGGTCCGTAACTTGAGGATTATCCTCATTGCTGCACAGAAGAATTACATCCTGGAAGCACCGCTGGGTGCCAGGCCTGCTGCTGGAGCAACACCAGATGTTGTGAACGTCTGGCAAAGCAAAGCTGATGACTACTCGATAGTTCAGTGTGCCATGCTTTACGGCTTAGAACCGGGGCTTCAACGACGTTTTGAACGTCATGGAGCATATGAGATGTTCCAGGAGTTGAAGTTAATATTTTAAGCAAATGCCCGGATTGAGAGATATGAAGTCTCCAATAAGTTCTATAGCTGCAAGATGGAGGAGAACAGTTCTGTCAGTGAGCATATACTCAAAATGTCTGGGTATAATAATCACTTGATTCAAATGGGAGTTAATCTTCCAGATGATTGCGTCATTGACAGAATTCTCCAATCACTGCCACCAAGCTACAAGAGCTTCGTGATGAACTATAATATGCAAGGGATGAATAAGACTATTCCCGAGCTCTTCGCAATGCTGAAAGCTGCGGAGGTAGAAATCAAAAAGGAGCATCAAGTGTTTATGGTCAACAAGACCACTAGTTTCAAGAAAAAGGGCAAAGGGAAGAAGAAGGGGAACTTCAAGAAGAACAGCAAGCAAGTTGCTGCTCAAGAGAAGAAACCCAAGTCTGGACCTAAGCCTGAAACTGAGTGCTTCTACTGCAAGCAGACTGGTCACTGGAAGCGGAACTGCCCCAAGTATTTGGCGGATAAGAAGGATGGCAAGGTGAACAAAGGTATATGTGATATACATGTTATTGATGTGTACCTTACTAATGCTCGCAGTAGTACCTGGGTATTTGATACTGGTTCTGTTGCTAATATTTGCAACTCGAAACAGGGACTACGGATTAAGCGAAGATTGGCTAAGGACGAGGTGACGATGCGCGTGGGAAACGGTTCCAAAGTCGATGTGATCGCAGTCGGCACGCTACCTCTACATCTACCTTCGAGATTAATATTAGACCTAAATAATTGTTATTTGGTGCCAGCGTTAAGCATGAACATTATATCTGGATCTTGTTTGATGTGAGACGGTTATTCATTTAAATCAGAGAATAATGGTTGTTCTATTTATATGAGTAATATCTTTTATGGTCATGCACCCTTGATGAGTGGTCTATTCTTATTGAATCTCGATAGTAGTAACACACATATTCATAATGTTGGAACCAAAAGATGCAGAGTTGATAATGATAGTGCAACTTATTTGTGGCATTGCCGTTTAGGTCATATCGGTGTAAAGCGCATGAAGAAACTCCATACTGATGGACTTTTGGAACCACTTGATTATGAATCACTTGGTACTTGCGAACCGTGCCTCATGGGCAAGATGACTAAAACACCGTTCTACGGTACTATGGAGAGAGCAACAGATTTGTTGGAAATCATACATACAGATGTATGTGGTCCTATGAATATTGAGGCTCGTGGCGGATATCGTTATTTTCTCACCTTCACAGATGACTTAAGCAGATATGGGTATATCTACTTAATGAAACATAAGCCTGAGACATTTGAAAAGTTCAAAGAATTTCAGAGTGAAGTTGAAAATCATCGTAACAAGAAAATAAAGTTTCTACGATCTGATCGTGGAGGAGAATATTTGAGTTACGAGTTTGGTGTACATTTGAAACAATGCGGAATAGTTTCGCAACTCACGCCACCCGGAACACCACAGCGTAATGGCGTGTCCGAACGTCGTAATCGTACTTTACTAGATATGGTGCGATCTATGATGTCTCTTACTGATTTACCGCTATCGTTTTGGGGTTATGCTTTTGAGACAGCCGCATTCACGTTAAATAGGGCACCATCAAAATCCGTTGAGATGACGCCTTATGAACTATGGTTTGGCAAGAAACCAAAGTTCTCGTTTCTGAAAGTTTGGGGCTACGATGCTTATGTGAAAAAGCTTCAACCTGATAAGCTCGAACCCAAATCGGAGAAATGTGTCTTCATAGGATATCCAAAGGAGACTATTGGATACACCTTCTATCACAGATCCGAAGGCAAGACTTTTGTTGCTAAGTTCGGAAACTTTCTAGAAAAGGAGTTTCTCTCGAAAGAAGTGAGTGGGAGGAAAGTAGAACTTGACGAGGTAACTGTACCTGCTCCCTTATTGGAAAGTAGTGCATCACAGAAAACTGTTTCTGTGACACCTACACCAATTAGTGAGGAAGCTAATGATAATGATCATGAAGCTTCAGAACAAGATACTACTGAACCTCGTAGATCAACCAGAGTAAGATCCGCAACAGAGTGGTACGGTAATCCTGTTCTGGAAGTCATGCTACTAGATCATGATGAACCTACGAACTATGAAGAAGCGATGGTGAGCCCAGATTCCGCAAAATGGCTTGAAGCCATGAAATCTGAGATGGGATCCATGTATCAGAACAAAGTGTGGACTTTGGTTGACTTGCCCGATGATCGGCAAGAAATTGAGAATAAATGGATCTTCAAGAAGAAGACTGACGCCGACGGTAATATTACTGTCTATAAAGCTCGACTTGTCGCAAAAGGGTTTCGGCAAGTTCAAGGGATTGACTACGATGAGACCTTCTCACCCGTAGCGATGCTTAAGTCTGTCCGAATCATGTTAGCAATTGCCGCATTTTATGATTATGAAATTTGGCAGATGGATGTCAAAACTGCATTCCTGAATGGATTTCTGGAAGAAGAGTTGTATATGATGCAACCGGAAGGTTTTGTCGATCCAAAGGGAGCTAAAAAAGTGTGCAAGCTCCAGCGATCCATTTATGGACTGGTGCAAGCCTCTCGGAGTTGGAATAAATGCTTTGATAGTGTGATCAAAGCATTTGGTTTTATACAGACTTTTGGAGAAGCTTGTATTTACAAGAAAGTGAGTGGGAGCTCTGTAGCATTTCTGATATTATATGTGGATGACATATTACTGATCGGAAATGATATAGAATTTCTGGATAGCATAAAGGGATACTTGAATAAAAGTTTTTCAATGAAAGACCTCGGTGAAGCTGCTTACATATTAGGCATAAAGATCTATAGAGATAGATCAAGACGCTTAATTGGACTTTCACAAATCACATACCTTGACAAGATTTTGAAGAAGTTCAAAATGGATCAAGCAAAGAAAGGGTTCTTGCCTGTGTTACAAGGTGTGAAGTTGAGTCGGACTCAATGCCCGACCACTGCAGAAGATAGAGAGAAGATGAAAGATGTTCCCTATGCTTCAGCCATAGGCTCTATCATGTATGCAATGCTGTGTACCAGACCTGATGTGTGCCTTGCTATAAGTCTAGCAGGGAGGTACCAAAGTAATCCAGGAGTGGATCACTGGACAGCGGTCAAGAACATCCTGAAGTACCTGAAAAGGACTAAGGATATGTTTCTCGTATATGGAGGTGACAAAGAGCTCATCATAAACGGTTACGTTGATGCAAGCTTTGACACTGATCCGGACGATTCTAAATCGCAAACCGGATACGTGTTTACATTAAACGGTGGAGCTGTCAGTTGGTGCAGTTCTAAACAAAGCGTCGTGGCGGGATCTACGTGTGAAGCGGAATACATAGCTGCTTTGGAAGCAGCAAATGAAGGAGTCTGGATGAAGGAGTTCATATCCGATCTAGGTGTCGTACCTAGTGCATCGGGTCCAATGAAAATCTTTTGTGACAATACTGGTGCAATTGCCTTGGCGAAGGAATCCAGATTTCACAAGAGAACCAAGCACATCAAGCGATGCTTCAATTCCATCCGGGATCTAGTCCAGGTGGGAGACATAGAGATTTGCAAGATACATACGGATCTGAATGTTGCAGACCCGTTGACTAAGCCTCTTCCATGAGCAAAACATGATCAGCACCAAGGCTCCATGGGTGTTAGAATCATAACTGTGTAATCTAGATTATTGACTCTAGTGCAAGTGGGAGACTGAAGGAAATATGCCCTAGAGGCAATAATAAAGTTATTATTTATTTCCTTATATATCATGATAAAAGTTTATTATTCATGCTAGAATTGTATTAAACCGGGAACATGATACATGTGTGAATACATAGACAAACAGAGTGTCACTAGTATGCCTCTACTAGACTAGCTTGTTAATCAAAGATGGTTATGTTTCCTAACCATGGACAAAGAGTTGTCATTTGATTAACAGGATCACATCATTAGTTGAATGATCTGATTGACATGACCCATTCCATTAGCTTAGCACCCGATCGTTTAGTATGTTGCTATTGCTTTCTTCATGACTTATACATGTTCCTATGACTATAAGATTATGCAACTCCCGTTTGCCAGAGGAACACTTTGTATGCTACCAAACGTCACAACGTAACTGGGTGATTATAAAGGAGCTCTACAGGTGTCTCCAAAGGTACATGTTGGGTTGGCGTATTTCGAGATTAGGATTTGTCACTCCGATTGTCGGAGAGGTATCTCTGGGCCCTCTCGGTAATGCACATCACTTAAGCCTTGCAAGCATTGCAACTAATGAGTTAGTTGCGGGATGATGTATTACAGAACGAGTAAAGAGACTTGCCGGTAACGATATTGAACTAGGTATGGGATACCGACGATCGAATCTCGGGCAAGTAACATACCGATGACAAAGGGAACAACGTATGTTGTTATGCGGTCTGACCGATAAAAGATCTTCGTAGAATATGTAGGAGCCAATATGAGCATCCATGTTCCGCTATTGGTTATTGACCGGAGACGTGTCTCGGTCATGTCTACATTGTTCTCGAACCCGTAGGGTCCGCACGCTTAAGGTTACGATGATAGTTATATTATGAGTTTATACATTTTGATGTACCGAAGGTTGTTCGGAGTCCCGGATGTGATCACGGACATGATGAGGAGTCTTGAAATGGTCGAGACATAAAGATTGATATATTGGAAGCCTATGTTTGGATATCGGAAGTGTTCCGGGTGAAATCGGGATTTTACCGGAGTACCGGGAGGTTACCGGAACCCCCCGGGAGCTATATGGGCCTAAGTGGGCCTTAGTGGAAAAGAGAAGGAGCAGCCCAAGATGGGCCGCGCGCCCCTCCCCTCCCTTGGTCCGAATAGGACAAGGAGAGGGGGCCGGCCCCCCTCTCTCTTTTCCCCCTCCGTGAATCCTATTCCAACTAGGATTGGGGGGGGGGATCCTTCTCCCAGAGGGAGTAGGACTCCTCCTGGCGCGCCTTTTCTAGGCCGGCCGCACCCCCCCCTTGAGCCTTTATATACGGAGGCAGGGGCATCCCAGAGAAACACAAGTTGATCCACGTGATCATATTCTTAGCCGTGTGCGGTGCCCCCTTCCACCATAGTCCTCGATAATATTGTAGCGGTGCTTAGGCGAAGCCCTGCTGCAGTAGTACATCAAGATCGTCACCACGCCGTCGTGCTGATGGAACTCTTCCCCGACACTTTGCTGGATCGGAGTCCGGGGATCGTCATCGAGCTGAACGTGTGCTAGAACTCGGAGGTGCCGTAGTTTCGGTGCTTGATTGGTCGGGCCATGGAGACGTACGACTACATCAACCAAACGCTTCCGTTGTCGATCTACAAAGGGTACGTAGATCATACTCTCCCCTCTCGTTGCTATGCATCACCATGATCTTGCGTGAGCGTAGGAATTTTTTTGAAATTACTACGAAACCCAACAGGAAGGGCATAGTCGTGACTATGCCGATGAGATTTCGGATCTTTCCAATGCTCTTGAGGAAGAGCGTGGTCTTCGTTTGGCTCTTGAGGAGTCACACAACATTGATCATGCTAAGTTAAAGAAAGATTATGATCATGTCCTCATTGTTTCTCATGTGCTAAACTCTGAGAAGGCCGAACTTGAGGTTGATTTTGCTAGACTCAAAGAGTAGTTTGATCTACTTGACAAGGCTCACAAGGTCTTGAAGGGTGCTCATGCTAGCCTCAAAGAGTCTCATGATCAACTTCAAGTAAAGCTAACCAAGGAAAAATCCACTTTCCCTCGTATGATGTTAATTTATAATGCAAATGCTACTAACCCGTGTTGTGAGCATGTGCATCTCGTTGAGGAGAACGCTAAGCTAAAGGGGCAACTTGAGAGAGGTCTTGCGACTTGCATACAAGGCAAGAAGAACCTCAACGATCTCTTGATCAACCAAAAGGGAGTTGTGGCCAAGGAAGGGGTTGGGTACGTGCCCGACTCCAAGAACAAGAAGAAGAATGACAAGACCAAACGACCTCCTCCTCTCATGCAAACCTTTGTGAAGGAGGGAGAGAGTGCCTCCGAGGAGAAGAAGAAGAACAATGCAAAGGGTGGCAATGTCAAGAAGGGCAATGCCACCCCTCCCAACAAAGCCGGCGATTTTAATCCTTCTTATGTGTTATGCCGTGCTAGTGATGGGCATGTTTATGCCAAATTTGTTGGTTCTCTTCATGAATACATTGAATGGTCTATTTGGGTTCCAAAGACCCTTGTTACTAACATCAAAGGACCCATTACAAAATGGGTACCTAAAACCAAGCATTGATCTCTTGTAGGTGTTTGCTTCCGGTGGGGGATCATGGTTGCTCGATAGCGGAGCTACAAATCATATGACCGGAAGCAAGGACTTGGTGGTGGACGTGCACAAGGTTCCATCTATGCCCACCAATGTCGAGTGGGGTGACGCCTCATCTTCTAAGGTATTGGGACTTGGCAAGGTGGTCATCTCTCATGATCTCACGATCGAGAAGGTCATGCTTGTTGAGTCCCTTG